>NC_084990.1:9786373-9842158 GCF_963691925.1 Scomber scombrus
ACACACACACACACATACACACACACACACACACACACCGTACCCCAACCCCCATCCCAAAACAACAATCCTCTATGCCCATCATGTCAGTCAAAACCCCATCAGGGACATGCATGGAGAGTCTGGATATCTGGAATCTCAATACAGTGTCATGCACCTTGAGACCCAGTGAGAGGCCCTCTTGAATATATTTCAATAGCATTATCACCCTGCATTACTACGCTTTTTCCCCCCCTTCAACATTACAGAATCATTTTTAAATGGGACCATAATACATGTCAGTGAGTAGCAATATCATTCAAAGTAGGGAATAATCGGTTTAAATCGTTATGCGTGTGAGGTGTCTGCTTGTTAAAACAAGCAGATTTTACTTACAGTTGCAGGTTTAAAAATGACAAAGGAATATTTTTAGGTAAAATCACTTCAGTAAAATAAGGAGATGTGCAAACGTAATGCCTGGTGAAATATGTAAAATATGTTATCAATTTAAAAAAATTACAACCCAGGTGTTATTGTGTAACATATTTGAATATAATGTAAAGGATAACTATAACTAAGGAAATTGTACAATTTTTTTTTTTTTTACCATTTTATATACAAATATTGAAGAACAATACAAAGTACATTTGATAAACATTACATTTACAACAACGCATTCATTAGACATGTAGACTTTTAAATTCGTACAATTTTATTTTACATTTTAATAATTCCAAAATTGTAAAAAATAATAAATATGAATATTGCACTTTTGATCCTCCATATATTTCAAATGAATGATGATGAAAATAAATTGTAGTATATTTTTTTATGTAGGACGATACAGTTATGGTTTTAAAAAATGCAGGTTCACAGTTTTAACTCTGTAAATGTAAGATTGTGAAACATGTAAAGTGGAATAAGTGAAAGACTATTTCGGAGGACAAAAGAAGCCGATGAAAATATTTCTGTTACTGCTTTAAATCACATTCCCTCCATATGAAGCACAGAAAAGACCAGAACAAGAACCTCAAGCACACCAAATGTCATACCTCTGAAGTTTAAACCCTATTTTTCTGCAAACTGCTCAACTCTGCGCCGAGTTTAAGGTGTTGGCCGGAAACGTGGAGTTAAATTATTGCGATTAAAATCTTAAAGAGTTCAGATTTCGGAAGGGACGTCTGCGTTGGCGTTGTGTATAACTAATGAATATGCAAATAAGTATAGACAGAGGATATGTGGATCCTATACACAACAGACGATATATTCATAGGGCCGAGTCTCAGCGTCTATTTAAAGAACCCGCTGCATTTGCAAATGATAATTAATGATATTTCTCATCGGGCACGTTTGCATTCATCCAGTTAGTCCAGCAGCTATTTAGCCACTGTATGATTTAGAGCAGAGCATTTCTTTCTCTTTCTCTCTCACTCTCTCTCCCTCTCTCTCTCTCCCTCCACACACACACACCTTCCCATCCCCCCTCCCCCCCTCCCCTATTGAGACAGGATACCAAAGCTACTTGTTAAATCTAATGCATGCACTGTCAACCCATTCGCACCCCGTCACGTCCCCCCCCCCCACCCCACCCCCCACCCCCCGCTCAATATAGAAACCGGATTTTCTGGTATTACCCGCACCTCTATTAGCCAGAGCCCCCCCCCGCCCCTCCCCGTCACCGCGACCCCCGGTTTGTGACCAGTACAAACCAGCATGTGCCCCGAAACCCACCAGCGCCAAACCACCATCCTCCCGGAGCCCCACATGAGGGACTAAACATTGCACAGAAACTGTAGAATACGAGCTCAGTTAATAGCTTTAATTTATTGTTTAATGGGAAATATAAGCAGTGGAATTACCCAATCCTAATTAATTACATCAAATGGCAATGATTAGTACTTTACTAATTGATGAAACCATATAAATCTATGACAAGATTATGCCACTGGAAACGCCTAATAATCCCTGTGTGATAAAGGCAAATAATCCTAGAATAAATTCTTGAGAGGTTTTAAATCTAAAACAAAAAAGGGAGGTGTGCCGTAAATTTAAAGTTAATCTAATTTGCAAAATACGCCAGAAGAGAAACATTCCTGGTCGAAGAGAAACATTTTCCACCGTTTTACGCAAGGCTGAAATACTAAACTGATAAATTATGTTTATTTTTCATATATTAGAGACAGCGAGCAGCTGTGTCATAAACAGTTCATTAAATAAAGCAAAACATGAAACTCTTTGAGTTGTCTGGGCCTTTTTGCTAATTTCTAAATGGCCACAAACTCTGAGCAATTTCCTTTAGCAGTAAATTTTAGTTCGTCCTAAAGAGCTTCAAGGTTGCCCAAGTTTGCAATATGGAGAACATATGCTTCACACAAAAGAGAGTCGCTGAATTATTTAAACCTATACTTGTCATTCACACACAAGAAAAAGAGCTGAGTTCAAAACCGACCTGAGTGCGGACCCATGGAGAGGTGGGATGAGTAGTATTTCCCTGGCTGGAAGTGAGCGGGGTGCTGCACGGAGCCGTGGCCGCCTTGCGCCATCCGAGACGCGGCGCTGTGAACCAGCGCGCTCCGCTCCGTCAGGAGGTGGTGCGGGGGAGCGAAATCTCGGCTTTCCATCCCGGCGAGAACCGATAAATCCCAAATCCAAAGTAAAATCCGGAGGCACCGAAGGTCTCAGGCACCCAGATGCAAATAATCCCTTTTATGAACTTCGGGATCCCCTCGCATTGAGCGGAGTTTTGGCTTTGCAGGGTAGAAACTGAGTCCCCGTCATGTCCTACAAAAGAGAGAGCAGGAGACACGTCAAAGCGCTGACAATAATGAGCCAACCAGGGATGTAGTGCTGAAGAAAAGGCTGAACTGAGAGACAGTCGCTGTTCATGTTTAGACGAAGCAACAAAAAGCAATTCAGATTTCTGTACAACGTTTTAAAGGAACACATTTCCATATTACGCGCACTACTTGTACTATACTTTACATTTTATATAACAACGATTTATGCCAGCCCAGAAAAGGTGAGTAAAGTCTATTCCGCAGATAAAAGGTGGTTGAACTGAGTTTATGTGGATTCACTGTGATCCACATCCTTGGCCCCCACAGTAGTCTGTTTGCCCCCCCACCTCGTCTTCATCCTGTGACCAAACACGATGCAAATAACGCACACGGGAGCTTTCTTTATCAGCGAGCAGAGTGAAAAGGAGAGGGACTGATTTGGCTCAGGTACAAACAAATGATGCATATACAGTACAAGAGTTCACGGCGGTATAAGCCTTTCTCGATGAAGGACGAGTTGGTAAGTCTTTAGACTCAACAAAGACTGGTCATAAACAAGCTGGACCTCGGGGGCTTCTGCGCTAAAATATGAAAAAAACAATTTGCACAATGTTCCTGAGCAAGAATCCATGAAACAGCACCTTCTTATCCTTAATTATGACGACTGAAATCTCTTCCTCAACTTGCAGTCTCAACACTGTTTCAAAACAGGAAGACACAAGCACATTTCTGCTTTGATTCATGTGTTGTTGTTTTAAAATTGGAATTAAGTTTGTTTTCTTTCCTCATTTAGTTGTCATAAAATCAGATGCATTGTACATTTAACACGTGGCTGCATCACTTTGAGATATTCTTAATTTCTTCTATTAAAAAGGAACATGAAACATGGGATTGGTAAGGTCCTGTGACACACACACACACACACACACACACACACACACACACACACACACACACACACACACACACACACACACACACACACACACACACGATGTCTGTAAAGCTTTTATAAATTAAATCTGACTTTAATGCTGGTTGCTTTTTTTATTTATTAATAAAACTTGTTTCACCTTTAATGTTTTGAGCTTTTTTATATTTTGCATCATGGTGACCGAGACTGTTGCTTATTAATGTAAATGGCAATGAAACAGCCATTGCAATCAACTCCTACGGAGTCAGCAGCAGTGGCCCTCGCCTTTTGACAATGGCAAACACCATGCACCTCTGCTACACATACAGCATATATACATAGGCTACACTGTAATCACAAACACAAATCAAATCACCTTTATGCTTCAGCGCGAAAGACCGGGGCAATAAACAGTGAAATAGACTAGGAAATCATCAACTTTATATGTATGCCTTATAGCCTAGGTCATTTACTTAAATAGGGCTCCCTGTGACGCTCAGATAGGGTGAGCTTGGTGCCTGCGTTCGCCAAACACACCTCAGCAGTCCATCTATTAGGCCTTTCAATGCATGGCACGTCCATCTAGCACTCTGTAGCTGCTGATAGCACCTCCCAGGAATCAACGATAAAGGAACAAAGAAAAATATCAAATGCTCTGGTGGACCAGGGGCTTATGAAGTGCAGAAGAATATAGGCTGCATGAGCTCGGATATTCAAGTCTCCTTTACGCACACACACACATACATTCTCTCTCTCTCACACACTCTCCATCTCTCTCTCTCTCTCTCTCTCTCACACACACACACACACACACAACTGCACAAGGACTACAACTTTCAGGAATTGTGTTTGAGGGGGGGGGGGGGGCGATCTCGAAAGTTCAGCAGCTCTGACAGGACCTGCAAATGTATGTTGTGAGCGTGTGTGTGTGCGTCAAAACACTCCCAGCATAAAATATCCAATGCATGCAAATGCTTCCCATAATAATATTTGGCTGGGTCTCCAAGTACATTCAAATAGTTTAATTTCCAATGTGTATGTGAGAATCACTTTTAACCACAGATGACAGTGAGAGGAGAAATAAGGGTAAAAACAGAGAAACGCAGACTGCTACCAGTGCACTGGGAAAGCAAAATGGACTCTCTCCTGTCCCCTAGGCTGTGGGAAACAATGGCCTTTCTCTACGGGACATCAATCATAAACCACTCTCGTCTGACGTTTGTCTATACATTTTTAAATTTTCAGGGCCTAAACATACGTCCTTGGTGTTTACATTCCACGTCAACACAGAGCCACTCAGGCTACATTTAACAAACTGAATCTAAATCCCGTGTTATCGCCACGCCACGCAAACAAAACGACGTGACTAGATCGCGCGTAACAGTTTGGTGGAGATGATCATTTGGATCTGATGTACTGTGTGCTTGTGTGTGTGTGTGTGTGTGTGTGTGTGTGTGTGTGTGTGTGTGTGTGTGTGTGTGTGTGTGTGTGTGTGTGTGTGTGTGTGTGTGTGTGTGCATCGACGTGGAAGGCGTTCAGACTTCCTTCCACTTCACCCAGACTCCACCATACCCTATACGCACACACCCCAAAACACACACATACACAGGCACGCACACACACATACACTCCCCCCAAACACACACACACACACCTTCACCATTACTGCCCTGTGAAGGG
This sequence comes from Scomber scombrus, assembly GCF_963691925.1. Taxonomy (NCBI): domain Eukaryota; kingdom Metazoa; phylum Chordata; class Actinopteri; order Scombriformes; family Scombridae; genus Scomber; species Scomber scombrus. Next base: position 9,791,723 of record NC_084990.1, read on the forward strand.
TCAAACTGTCTTCTGAGAAGCCCTCAACAAAAGTTACAAATACTGGTTAAAACGACATCACATGAACATAACACAAAAGTCAGCAAATCCACAAAGAATTGTGTTTTTTTCTTCTTCCTTGAACCGAGGCTTTAAACTAAATTTAAGCGTTTTGTGCCATTCCAGAAAATAAATGGACTAAATTTAAAATGTGTGGATCTTTGGACAAAAGATAAAAAGAATTAAGATTCACTTTCACGTTTAAAGTGGACAGAGTTCAGAGACCAACTCATTGCGTTCAGTAATTTTGCAATAAAGTAAAGTAACAAAGCATAACCGGGACACTAAATCCGGATATTCAGACTCCGGCTGAACAGGAGAGACAAGCCCGGCCGAGCCAAAGACAGCCCGGCGTCTGCAGAGCCTTCATACCGAGGGGAGAAGCAGGGAGCACTGCAGTTTGCAATAACCCTCTCTGTCTCACTCCCTCTCAAACACACACACACACACACACACACACACACACACACACACACACACACACACACACACACACACACACACAAACACACACACACACATACACACGCACGCACGCACGCACACATACATACACACAATAGAAAGCTAACAAAGAAATAATCTACAATTTATAATCTATAAAACTACAGGCGTGCAGAGACGCGCTGAAAAGCGAGTGGTTTTGAATAGTCATCTGAATGAATAAGAAACACACAAGTAATTTGGCTGTGAAGAGAGGTCAAATCAAAAAAGTGACACACACATCGCCCACAGCTTTAGCCCTTCGCACTGGACAGGAGGGGAGACAGTGTGAGAAGGAAACAAATCCCTCAAAATACAGTAAAATCGGGAGATTTGTCGCTTTTAATGCAAATATTATAATTACTGAAAGGCTTGTCTTTACATCATTATTCTGAACGCGCAGCACTCGGGGTTTATCAGCTTGCATTTTATTATTTACTTCTCCAAAGGTATGACAGTGTAGCCGGCAACAGCAGGATTTTTGAAAATTAAATGCATCATGATTTGAATAACACGCCAAATTTAGATCATCCTCTCTTGCAAGCTGAAGCACTTCAACCAAAAAAAAGAGAAAAATCGGCATTCAGTGCAACACAATGACTAAAGATTATAAAACCAGCTGTAAAATAATTTGCTACTTACTGGTAAGTTATATCCCTTGCGTGGCGAGTAGGGTATAACGAAAGAAAAAGTATAAAAATATTCAAAGTGAAAATCCCCGAGTCGCAGAGATGAAACATGTGGGATTGATTACATCCTATGCTGCTGCAGACTGTGCTGTGCAGTCAGTTGAAGTATGGGAGAGACGCATCGTAGAAGTTCAGGCTTGTAGTGAATCGAGGCTCGTTCATGCAGCCGGAGACTCAGACACGCCGGGAGGAGGAGGAGGAGGAGGAGGAGAAGGAGGATGGAGGGGGGTGTGTGTGTGTGAGAGAGAGAGAGAGAGAGAGAGAGAGAGAGAGAGAGAGAGAGAGAGAGAGAGAGAGAGAGAGAGAGAGAGAGAGAGAGTGTGTGTGTGTGTGTGTGTTTGTGTGTTTGTGTGTTGTGTGTGTGTGTGTGCGTGCGTTTGTGTGCGGGGAGGGGTGAACGCGCGCGCCTATTGGTTTGAGGACGACAATGTGAAAGCGTGCCCGTGAGGCGCCCCCCTTCCCCACCCCACTCCACCCTTTCCTACACCCCAACCCCACCTCCCCACACACACTACACCCCCCCCCCCCCCTTCCGACGGTAAACACACGCTCCTATTGGCTGCCGGTACGAACCAATGAGGAAGCCTCCGGAGCCGAGGAGAGAAACGGCGGGCGTTTGATTTGTAACCCTCGGCGCACTGCGTGCACAAGCAAAGGCGAGGAGACAGTCGGCACAGCTCGGCGCTGTTCAGTGCTCACGGAGGAGAGGAGCCTGAGCCGTGCAGCGCTGCCTGCACTTTCTGATCACTGATTGAGAGCAAACAGCATCTAGCCTATTTTGTGTGATCCCGCTGCAGTTCAGTTCAAATGCTGGATGTGCTCTGAGCGTATCGTTATTTTTGCTATGTGACAGCGATGATGTGATAGTTTTATTGATGCTCCTGGGGAATTCCGCCTTTTCACTTGCCCCACTGCATGTGTTTTGCTAAATTAATCCTTATTAGCAGAATGTGTGTCTGATTTATTGGACATGTACACTCTTCGTCTTCCCATGCAATATATTTACTCTCAAATGCATATGCACAACCACTAAGATAAAATAAAATTAGGACCTAATAAGTTAAGTGTGAGGTTTATACAGAAAATATGTCCACTGGGATACTGGGAGTAAATCAGAAGTAGGTTTTGATCATATTTAATTCTCTGCTTGGTCCATAAAAGCAAATCCTTCCTCTCACAGTGCAGGTTGTTGAATGAACGTTCATTTCTTCTGCATCAGTTCAATTAATCCATCAATAAGCCATATCCCAGGTATAAAGGAAAATGTCATTTAACAACATTAAAAACGACACTTAATGAAGAAAGGTTTTTTTATGTGCATTTTGGGAGGAATGATTAGAAAGGTTGGACATCAATTTAAACAATATGCTACTGTATATTCAATATTTTATTTATATTATTTATTTTATGACTGCATTTGTGTTTACCTTTATCTGTCTCTCTCGTATATACACACACACACACACACACACACACACACACACACACACACACACACACACACACACACACACACACACACACACACATAAGCAAATTGAATCACTGCGTAATTTGAAAGCATTACTGTCCTCGGGGTTAGCCTCGCGCACGGTTCACTAATTTAGCCAATTAAAAGTGGAAGGATATGGGCCTGTGTGTTTCCATGTCGACATATATGAGCTGCTATAGGCTAATATTCCCGTCCAAGTTTGTTTATACGTGGAGGCAAAGGGTTAAAACTCGGGGCTCCGGCCCTGCGCGGCTCCTGATTGGCTGGCACATTGCCACAGTGCTGTCCATCACCGAGTGTAAACAAGGCTCTGATTGGCTGCTGGCCAGTCCGCACTGGGCTGCCTGAAAAAAGCAATTACTGCCCCTGCGGTTTCAAGGCGGCCCCGCGCTGAACGATGAAAGGAGATAAGGAGGGGCGGTTTCAAGGCGCCCCCCACGGCGAACCCCGTTGGCCCCAGAGCAAAAGGAGAGTCAAGAGTGACTAAATCAAAGGGAATACGGTAAAGGGGGGGGGGGGGGGGAAATTACACGTTGCATTAAATGTAGAGGCTAGATTCGCGGAATGGTGCAATAACAACTTTATGTTTAGAAAATGGAGGAGAGGACGGCAACAAGAACCGGAAAACAGCTATTGCGCTGCTGCCAGGGAGCTCCTTTTTTCACAAACACGAAGGGAGAAAAGTTTCTGTCGACGAAGAAGGCGGTGGAAAGAGAGCCATAGGTCTGTCAAGAAGAAGAATTATGAGATTTTCTTACCTAAATGTGATAGCACTGACAATATTGCATTGCCAAGACTGAGCTCTTGTTGTGCTGCTGCGCCTAAAATGTTGACAATAACTTTTTTAAATTAATGCTAACTGCTTAATAATTAAGTGGACATTTCCGCTTTAATGCAGCAACTTAAACGGTAGGTCAGTTAAAATAGGTGATGATGCCAATTTTTTTCTCAGTTAGAAACCTACTTTTATTGGGCCTATATTTTATTCACATACGGCAAAAGTTGCGAAAGAAATGCCAGAGTCTCTAAATAAATAAAAATGTAGGCTCTATTCTATATTTTAGATATTCTAATGTATTTTTAACTAAGTAAAAGTTCTATTTTTTGCCATAAAGATTTTCTGAGCCTTTCTTCAAACAAACAACACAGCAACAATGCAGTCATGTGGCTGCATGACAGCAAAAGCCGTGCAGCCTGGATGCTTTTTAGCAGAACTTGTCCAGAGCTGACAACAGTGAACATGCACCTCATAAAGTATATGCAGCCTGCTGCAACTGATGTCCCTTTACATTAAAACAGAGACCCCTTCCCTTGCTTTGGTCCGGCCCCAATCAAAACACACTGGGAAAAAAATGTGACCCAAGCTGGTCTGCAGCCGATGGATGGCTTATATATTGCCTTCATGGAGGAAAAACGAGACTTTCACCTTTACAGTGGAATTAATTGATACATACTGTGTATAGTTCAAATCAAATAACGCCAAAGCGAGCAGATTAATCACATCTGTAATTAGATAATCGTTACCTCATTTTGCCATTTACATAGCAGCCTGCATTCCAAAGCCCTCTCCAATGGGCTTCAGCCACCACGTGTCCACACACACACACACACAAAATCATACACAAAAAGCCCAAATCTAGCCATATTCTGCAGACTTTGGCAGTTGTTAAAAACAGATATTTTACAGCCAAAATTAGCTCTACGGCCAGCGTATAGCGCGTGAATTATCATTTATTTGAGTCCATTAAGACGCTAAAAAACAAACCTCTGTGTGGATGCCTTAAATATACGTCATAATTGCAAGCTATATACTTATTTGTGCATCCTCAAATCAGAAGAAATTTAAATCAGTTATTATTTGGAAAAATGAACTACACGTGACATAGATTCAGCCAGACAGTTACAGAATCCACCTTTATCCCATCAAATTTACAGTTGTTTTTTTGTGTGTTTTTTTATACCAATTTACATTTAAGTAGCAAAAAAAAAAAACAGGCCATTGCAAACATAGTTATGTGAGTCTATTTTGTGAAAACGTGTTTTATATATTTCTGCATGAACTGTTACTTAATTAATGTTGTCATTTTCCATAAATCTTTCCAGACAACACAGGAACCAGTGCCAGAATATGTAGATATAACAGATATAGATAACATATATCCTATTGTAGGATATACACATTTATAGTGAAATGGGACTTCCAACGGTGTTGTCCTCAGCACTAATGACAGAGGGACAATAAAGAATCGTGTTCCGTAGCTCAAAAAAGGTGTGTGTGTGTGTGTGTGTGTGTGTGTGTGTGTGTGTGTGTGTGTGTGTGTGTGTGTGTGTGTGTGTGTGTGTGTGTGTGTGTGTGTGTGTGTGTGTGTGTGTGTGTAGAGGGGAGGGGGGGGGCAGAAAACAGAAATCTGCATTTAATTTATTTAGTGACAAGGAAAAGCCTTTTATAGCTTGATTTTTATTGGTTCTTTTTCACTTAAAAGGTGGGGGTTGGGTGGGTGCGTGCGTGTGTGTATGTGTGTGTGTGTGTGTGTGTGTGTGTGTGTGCACGCGCGCAGTGAGAGAGAGAGAGAGAAAGCATAACACACGCACCCCAGCCTCCTCGGGTCCGTGTGCCAGCGCGAGCTACCCTATACAGTGGAGCAGGGGGGTTTGCGGCGGGGGGGTGGGTGGGGGGGGCGCGCGGATAATTAATGCGGATTGACTGATTGCTCTTGAAACAGACCGGTCCTGCGCGCGGATTGTCCTCGAGCAATGAAGCGTTCCTGACTGACACTTTCCACCTTCCCTTTTTCGCTTCCTTCTTCCTCACCCCTCCCCACACCCCACCCCGCCCCTACCCTCTTTCTTCCCCTCGCACTAGGCCGGTGCGCAGGGCTCTTCTTCCGGGACGAGGAGCCACACATCCCGGCAGCTCCATTGCCGTCCTGCCCGGTCAGCCGGAGGCATACTCGCGAGGTGTGGCGTTTCTGTGCGAGTGCGTCTAAGTTGAGTGAATAGGAACATTGGCTAAATAAATAGATCAATCCTGAAGTTATTTTCAGATTTTGACGCTTTTGTGTCCAAGTAAAGTCAACACAGCACGGGCCTCTGTTTTCGTGCAAGTTTGGTGCAGCATTTTTGATCCAACTCAACCACATGAAGAGTTATGTCTGCGTAAAAAAACAGAAAGAAGGTGAACAAACAGCGGATGGCTGAAGTGAGTTTAAAGTGCACTCCACTGCATCCCCAACATTAACTGAATAAACTTTTGAACGTCTAATTAGGACCACATTAAAAAAGGCATAATTCATAGTCAACGGGAAACACATTGGCGAGGCTGCTTTTAAATGAGGTCCAAATGGAGAGCTGTCTCCACGGGAGGCCCTCCATACAGGGCAACCATCCTATTCTCACCAGATATTTCTGATAGCCCTTTAATGATGAGAATTTCCAAACAGGGCCGTTCACCAGGGAGACGCCCCGGCTATCTAAAGGTGGTGCAACCCCATGAGACAATAGAGCCATATTAGAGTAGAAAAGCATGCGAAATGCAGCGCTGCCAAGCTCTGGCTATGAAAAACAAGACTGCTCTGTGCGCTCTGGGCGTGTACCAGTGTACATCGTTCAGAGACGGTTTTTTTTGTGTGTGTCTTTTTGTGGCCAACACACTGTAAATATCAACCCCAACAAACAACAGTGCCATCCATAACCGCTTTAAAGACAAGAAAAAAACTAAACTAAACAGAAGAAGACATGATGAAGTCAGAAGTTGTCTGGACACAAAAACAACATGACCTTTTCTTCTCTGTGTGCGCAGGACAGATGTTGCTATTTCTGATCATCCTGACAGATAGTCCGGAGAGAAGCTCGTGTCTCACACGCATAAAACGGTTGGCATGAAAAATAAAACAAGTTAAAATGATACACGTCTCCATCAAAACGCTTTCAAAGACGCAGATGGAGTAAAACTGTTGTCTCGTGTAGACGACTTAAACGCGTCTTCAGACACCTTTAGATCAAGAGGATGATGGCACAGTAGAAGATGATGATGGTGAAGATGATGGTGACGGAAGGAATAGCTTGGGCACCAAATTAGTACCTGTCACACAGCCACGTATCCGGCTGTAACCACCACCAGGCCTGTATGGATGAGATGAAAGCACCAGCATCTATTTATGGAGCATCAAAACACGCAGGTATAGAGGTTTTAATGATCATTACCATTTGAACGTGAATCGCCACAGCTTGCAGTCCTGAGCGTTTGCACTGTAAAAGTATAAGTAGTTTATATTGAGACAGGGAGGAGAATTGAATTTTAACAGCCAGTGAACTGAACAGCTAGTTAAATGCTGGTATGATACACGCAGATAATGGGATTAAATATATCGTGTGCCTAACGTGTGACGGGCCAGCTGAGCCCGTTGCCACCACATGTGTGTTTGTTTCCAAATTTTCTGAAACATTTTCTCCCCTGCAGAATTGTGCGTACAACTGCACGTGTACACGCACACGCGCACAAACGCACGCACGCAGGCAGGTACACATACACATACACGGGATTTTTTTTTTCCATGCAATTGAAAGTGAACTTTGTTTTCCATGTTTCGAAAAGTGCACCAAGATCATAAAGCATGTCTTGTTAAATTGAGGTATCCAGCAATGTTAAGTATTATTAAACTAACGCTTTTAATAGTGTGTGTCTCCAGTATGGGCCTTGGGGTCAATAGGTCACCTGGCCTTCTGTAAGTCCTCACTCTTTTAAGAAATGCAACTGATTATTTCAACAAAAACTTATTTTGCAACAATGTTTGATAACTTTAACACATAACGTGCTTCATTGACACAACAGCATTTCAGAAAACGTCCAACACTGTGAATTTTTTTGTTGTTGTAATATTTAATCATCTTGTCGCATTGCATGTTGTTGCCTAATCATGCTGATTAGGCAGAATCCAGAATCCAGAATCAGACTAGCTCTGCGTCTGGATTTTCTCTATAAACAACTATTCTGAATTCAGGGTTGACGCTGGAAGTCGAAAGCAGCAGCATTTTAGAGACTGAACACCAAGCACTGCTAGACAAAGTTTAACTTTCAAAGAAGACATTATAACTGAAATCGTGGATGAACTATAACGTGACCAATAGCCACAGCGGTCCAGATAGATTTTTTGACTTGTATCCTATGTTCTATGCACATTTATCATATTATAATTAATATTGCTGCTTTTATTAAATGTACTTATTATTATTATTATTATTATTAATAAATCTTCCACATGATTGCACTTACTGCCCAGACTGCCTGCCTTTCTCAAAGATTTCCCCCTAATATAAAATAAAATATTATTAATTATGTAATACTCAAATAATAACATGATTTAGTTTTTTTTTAAGACAACGCAAACCCACAATAAAGAGATGAAGTAAAGCAGCTGTGTGATCTCTTTATGCTGGACTCTAAAGCACAACAGTACCGAAAAGTTTATTTTCTTCTTTGCAGCTAAACTGCCAAATGTGTCAATTCAGATGCAAAATGTGGAAACTCTGTACGGGCAGGAACATTATACTCGACTTGACTTTAGGATATTATGGACAATTGTTCATAAATTACACGTGTGGCTGCGAGTCTGCGACAGCAAAAATAAACTATACTAGCAAAAGCAAAGTAATGAAATTGAAAAAGTCTCCCTTCACCAGTATCCAAGCTATTTCTGAGATCAGTCAACTAGTCCGCCTCCGTCTTTACTGCCACTAACAAATACAAATTCAGAAATCAGTGAAATATGACCTGAGAAAGACGTGTCATCTCGCATGGATATGGCCAACGGTGTTGCCAAAAGCTGCTCTTTCTCCGTGTGGCAGGGAGTGTGTGTGTGTGTGTGTGTGTGTGTGTGTGTGTGTGTGTGTGTGTGTGTGTGTGTGTGTGTGTGTGTGTGTGTGTGTGTGTGTGTGTGTGTGTGTGTGTGTGTGTGTGCCAATATATTGGCACAGTTATGCCCTCGAGAGGCCCCAGTTGATAAACCTTGCATTAACTACACACTCGATGTTCAATAAGAAGACCGAAGTTTGTCACTCAGAACAGTCATAAAAATCCACATCCATCCGTTCAGCTTGTATATTGTCAGACAGTTTACATTATTTATAAAACACAAAAATACTTGCAGATTTTAAAGTTGGAAGTGTACAAATCTGTAACCGCAAAGTTTTGCTTCCTTCGATCCTGAATAAAAAAAGTCGCCTAAACCGCGTAATCACATCTATTCATAAACAAGCTGATGAATAAATAACTTTTTAAGGCAAACATTGGACCCTGGAGCTACGGTTCAAAATATGTCTAGCATTAAAAAAAACAGCTTCGGGGATGTTTAGTCTAATCCCAACATGAAGACGTTGTCGGTCAAAACTCTGTAAGAATACATCGAATAGCTTAATTCTCCTAAACTGATCTCTGAATAAACCAAACTGACCATCACTGAATATAAACAGCATATAACACCTACCTATAAAACAACAGCTCTTCTAATAGTTCACTATATATATTACACATAAATTGAAACAAAACATCGCTTTACCGTTGTACCAAAAAAGCTTTTCTTCCTCCCAAAACTTGACAATTCAAGGGCAAAAAAATCTATCCTTTTTCCGAACCAACGCGCATTGAAATGTATGGACTTCCTTACACGTTAGCTCTCTGCTGAATTTATCCAACGAGGGGGCTTTCCCGACTACAAGCGCCGGATCCTGTGGATGTGAGTCTCCGTGAGGCTGTATAATAGCAAATTTATGTCTGGATGACGCGTCCTCTCTCTCCCACAATGGAGCTGAAGCGCTGACATTAAACATAAAATTGATGGAGAAACTCTTTCCTTCTCTCACCCCCTTCTCTTTCCCATGCACTCTTTCTCCTTGTCTATAGGAGAGACTAGAAGGGAGCTTACTTGCATTTTTTTTTATCAGGGGAGGGGGCAAAGGGACATCATCAAGTATGCTTGTGAGTTACACACTAGGAATACACCCACTTCCATCCCTGCCTACAAAGATATAGCCTACAAGTAGGCTACACACACACACGCACGCACGTACACACACGCACACCTTTCTCTGACCAGTATTGTTTTGTTTGCAAATGTGATTAGTGCTGAGCCGGATCTATGCAAGGGAGGTTGAGGAAGAGGAGGAGGTGGTGGAGAAGGAGAGGAAGGCCTATCACTCCTTCCACTTGCATCTTTTTGATATCCAACATAAGATGTGCGCCAAACTGCCCTCTCGCCTTCTACTCCCTGCACAAGATTTAAAGTAAACTATGAGGTGCACAAACACACCCAGTTTTGGAGTAGTCGTTCCTCTGTATATGCACCGTGTGTTTAAGCGTGGAAGGTATATGGACCCATACCAAAAGTACTCAGTGTTTATTTGCGGAATAGATCGAGTCTGGCATGAAAATGAGCAATCAGGTTGTCTCTGGAAATCTAATTGATATTTGTTTATAGTGGCGGTCGCTTGCCAAATGATAGGCCCAATTACCGCCTGGAGGTCACAGTTTACCCACCTTTTAAAAATGCACCACTAGCTACATCAATGCCTGCTATATATAGCCGCTCTGCCGAGTTTTCAGAGGCATTTTGTTCTTGCCTGCCCTCTAAGGATGACCGGCGCAGGCAAACACTGTCATGCACACACGGGTTCAATTGTAAGAGCGCTATAAACATTTAGCACAGGCGTTAAAGAGTCCACGGCATTTCTGCACGTTTGCCCCGCAGCCTTTGATCAAGTCCAAACGGTCCAGACAAGTTTGTGCGTAAAAGTGAATTTATCTCCCCGTTTTCTCGCTCGACAGAAAGGAGAGCTCAGTCTGCTCCGCTGTGTCGACCTGGACTAAAGAAACAAAGAAATGAGTGCAAACAATCGTGCAGTAAAAAAAAACACACACAAAACACAGTTTCCATTCTTGCAGCCGTTTTACTGAAGAAGCGGATACATATGCGCAAAAAACAACTGAGCCGCAAGTTGGAGATGAATGCGGAAGAATACGGAGTCTATACGAACAGCAGCTTGGATATAATTGCAGAAACGCGGCAGTTGGAGTCTCCTTCCCTCTTTTCCCAAGCAGGACCTCAGCCTAGGCTTTCTCCTCTTCTCCCCCCGCAGCCCCCCAGTGGCTGCCCCCGCGGGTCACCGCTTCAGGAGCACCACGTCACCACGTTAACCCCTACATCGCCGAGTCCGGGACAAAAAAAAGGGGGGCCGATCTAGCCCTGTGGGTTGTGCAGAAGGAGGGAGGGAGGAGGGGGATCCCTACAATTGGGGTGCGGGGACCTCCAGGCGGTTCCAGGGGGTCTCCAGCAAAATGAGGAACAGGTTTCTTTCAATTTAATTCAATTGGAGGGAAATGCACCCTGCTACAGCCCGTATTAGAATCACTGCTATAATTAGTTTGCGTTGGTTTACTCATTGTTGTTTGTGCATACAAGCTGTTATCCTGAATTATGGGGGAAAATACTTATCTACTTGCAAATTTCAAATGAATACCATTTAAAATGTTAATGTAGGCAGTATCAAGTGGAAAGTGGAAGTCACCAGCCAAGACTCATTGAAATACCCTTTCCCCCCGCACTTCCTCATTTTTTCCTATTTTCTGTACCTTTGCTTTGTTAGATTAGCTTGTCAGGATAACCCACATCAACCCTTGCCAGATGTTTGTGTTTATTTATGATTCATCTTCCAGATTTGATTTTCCAGCAAAATTGCATGTGAATTACTGTTGTTTAGCAGCAACAAAATATTTGAACCAAAACACAAATATATGACCACCAGCGCGTAATGGCACCCTAACCTCATAACAGCAATAATGGCCTGCAGACATCACTGGGTACTTTATATATTTTGGGCGTCAGTGGACTGAACAGAGACATAAAAACACAGAGTGACATCAGCCATTACCAACTAACAACAAGAAATGTGCTTAACCAGCCCCAACATCCAAATCCACTTAAACAAACTCGCCAAGTTCAGGCTAAGTAAGTCTGTTGTGACTTCCAAACCATCACTGCCCTCATCACAGGGTTGAAAAATAGAAACTATTCTCAAGACCAAAAGCAACAATACATACATAAATCCTTCCAGTATGGTTTTGGCTTCCCCTTTGAAAGGATTTATGAGTAAGGGATGTGGGAGGGTCAAGACAGACCCCACCCACTTAGGAACATGACCTTTATTTGTCTCTGAAATGGCCTACTGTTGCATTGTGGGTTATGAAGTTAGTCTATATGATAAAACCTTATTTTACATTTTTATTAAACTCACAATGAAATGAAAAAAAGAAGTTTTTAACTTATTTTGAATTTGATCTATCCTACTTAGAATTAGTTTTCTCATTTGAATTATTTATATTTTAAATCAAGACAATTAAAGAATCAATTCCCACAATTTATTATCTGCGTTTAAGTTTTATGTTTCAGTGATTGTGATTTGCAAAATTTTGTAGAATCTATAATGTGTGGCAGCTTGTGCAGCACTTTTTTTTTTAAAACAGCTCCTTTCCATTTTACGTATCACACAACAGCTCATTTCATCTGGAAAGAAGTCTGAATTCTTCAGCGACATCATGGAAACTCTGTTGTTTACTTCCTGTCATAGTTGTGATGCTCCTGGTCTTCGTCATTCAACCAAAGTTTCGGCTGCTGCAAACAAACTGACCTCAGAGCGAACACCATCTACCATCCATCTATTTCAACTCTGATGAAACACAATTCTGCTTGCGTTCAGTCAAACTAACGCCTGCAGCCTCATGCGCCACCCTTCCCTTCTCATCAGAAAGATCCCAACCAAGACCAGTTTACTGCTAAACCCCATGAGCGGCCCAAACTCTCTCTATCTCTGCTGCACACTCTGTCTGTGTTGGGTAAACACACCTCATTGAGATACCATCAGAGGTGTCAGGTGGTTTTCACTCCTGGATTCCTTCATATATGTACTGTAGCACCTGTTGGAGCAAAGTTATGTCTTGTGCAATTAAAACATCCTTGTTTCTCAAGCAGCACACATTCTTTGCTTTGGGGATATGAAAGTGTTTAAATAATAAGTTGTTTACCAAAATGTCCTTTGCATTCACAGTGGGCCTTAAAATGATGCAGTAAACACATTTATACAGGAAACATCTGTAATATTCATTACAAAACAGGGCAGCTGCAGAGGAGAAAATACTTGTCTATCAGAGCATTTGGTGTGAGTGTTTCAGACAAGCTTTTAAGCCGATCATGATGTTGCACACATATGGCAGTATTGATAAACGTGGACAAATGTTTGAGATTTACTCTCTAGATGTGATGCTTCTCATTTGCTGTGGTGTAATACAGTTGCCCATTCTTAACCCTGTTCAGAGATGGCTCGCCTGCACATGTGTGTGTGTGTGTGTGTGTGTGGACCTGTGATTTTGTGAGAGAGTGTGACACAGCTGCGATAGGTTAAGAATCAGACGTTAAACCTGTCTCTGGTTCCAATTTGAGGCCAGCTCCTCTTTGGCAAATGGAAAACACTTCAAGGTGCCACCAGACTTAAAGATGGTGCCGCTTTCTACAGTTTTACATGGTCATGTGATTTTTGGAGAACGGAGGTTGTTTGCCCCCGAGGCAAGTGCACTGCACACACTCACTCACACACACACCAATGCGCTCCTTCAAGTTTATAGAGGCCCAGTGACCCCATAGGTGAGCGTAGCTGCATAACTGAGACAGCCACAAAAGGGTGAGCTAAGAGAGCAAAGCATTCTGGGATATGACTTTTGCCAAAAACACTAAATTCTTTCATCTTCGCTTTCATATTGTAATGCATATCAGTCATAAAGGGATCATGAGCGTTACATCACTGGACACACAGTGCTGCCTTTATATTGAATGTGCCATAGTGTAGGTCTTCATCTCTCAATATGAATTATGGCATGTATGCATATTCTATGAAGCCGCATTAAAACACAGTGCACTGAAGTGACAAACAGAGACATCTCTTAAACGTCATGCCAGGGCATTCACCCCTCCATGCCATCGTCCATCCATCCTCTTCTAAGCTTTTTTTTATTGCAGCTGCTAATGCAGCAGCCAGAACAGAAACAAAGCTAGCTTTGTGACCCCCCCTCCCCTCCTTGCTGTCTGCTGACGCGTTCACTTGTTCTCCATGTCACCCCCTAGCCCTTGTTCCCCTTCCAATCTTTCACTAAAAACTTCTTTTCTTCCTTTTATAATTCCCCCCCTCCACATCTGCAGCAGCATCACGCGGCCTGGCATGTCTGGCCTGGCGAGTCATGTGATCTCCGCAGTGGCAGTTGAAGAAAAGAGAAGTGTGTTTCGGAACCCTTTTTTGGCCCAGCTGTGAGGTCGGAGGTCAACTCAACGCTGATCCAACCATTTCAACCCACAAAAGGGTCGAGTCACTTTTCCACCAGTCTTGTGCCGTCTCTAATGCCATCTTTCCTCTCCTCTTTGCTTTTTTGGCTTCTGGTCTGACCCAAATGTCTCTCTTCAAAGCCCGACTCGCGATTAAAAGATACGCAGATGTAGTTAGTAAACCTAAACATCACCAGAATATCAGGCGTTTAACCATAACAATTCTGTACATTTACCCTGACAAATACCAAAAAAGAGCCTATGAGTCTCGCCTTGTAAGGACAAGAGGGGTGTGAAATTAGCAAAGCATAAACCGGTTTAGCTGGAAAACAGCAGACAGCACAAGACTTTGTCCTTTTCCTGTAGATTTTACATTGAACAGATGCACATGTCTACCCTGCAAAACGATCCGTAGGGCTTGCACTCAAAAGCAATCCCTGTTCACAGTTGTAGTTTTAAAAAGAAAAACAAGAAAACAGTGTAATTGTAGAAATATCAGGTCTAGACCGCAATCAAAAACCTTAAGAAGGAGGAGAAAACTCACTCAGTCCATCTTTAAAAAATAAAAGATGTATTCACATTGTTGCTTTTCTGTGAGAATGCAACAGGAGTTTAAGTGACTTCCAGCATTATCAAGATCAGCACAGGTGTGTCGGCTGTGCTGCAGTAAACCGATGCCGCTACAGGTATAACGACAGGAAGTGCATTGTAGTCCACTGACAAAGATCCTTCATCAGCTGCTTTCTTTTGCAACAACAATAGCTTGTGTATACACCCGCTGTTGATCATGGGACTGAATGAATGCAGCCATAGGGAGGGTGGGGGAGGGGGGGGGGGGGGGATGAGTGAGTTGTGAAAAAGTTCAGAGGGTTTACTTTGCTGGAAAAAAATGGAATCAAAAATGATAGTACATGTGTGTGTGTATATTTGGATAGATCGTGAGTTCCTATAATCATTATTACTGGGTGTTTGGTTTGACTTTAATCAAAAGGTGAAAAATGGGTTCTCAGAAAAACCTTAAATTTCTCTTTGGTTAAGCCTGGAGCTAATCCATCTATTAGATACAGTTGAAATCCATTTGAACATTTTTTGGAATATACTCACAAATTTAATAATTAAAAATTAAATAAAAGGTAGATGCAATAGAAAAATGCAGTCATACTAAACATGCTGCGACTTACATGCCTCCCAGAAGATATAGACACACACACACACACACACACACACACACACACACACACACACACACACACACACACACACACACACACACACACACACACACACACACACACACACACACACACACACACACACACACTCCCTGCCCTCCTCTGCACAACTGACAACTCTTCAGCACCTTCATCCGCGCAGCCGGATCCATAAAGGCAGATATGTTTATGTGGCATGTTGTGGAGGACTTTACATGAAGCAGATGCATTAAAACATCCATCTTACTCGGATGAAATTATTCCACCCCTCCTCCCTTCTCCCACCCCCCTCCCCTCTCCCTGCAGCCGGCTATCGTCATCTCCAGCAACAAGTGGCCTCTTCCCCAGATGAATTTTTACATCCGTGGTAATGCAGTCTGCTCCTGACATGAAGCAAATGGGGATAGGAAGGGGGGGGGGGGGTTCATTGATTGTGCTTAGGGGGTGACACAGGTACACATGGAGGAAAGGAGGTTTATTGTTCACAAAAATGACGTGAATAAACACACATTCCCTTCTAAATACACAAACACTCTCTGTCTGTGGCTTTCATCTATCCCCACCCCACCCAACCCAACCACCCCCCCTTGATCAACCTGAGTGAGCGGGCTACTAAAATAAAATTTTAGTGCCGTGGTAATGTTGCGGAGCAGCATGGCGCCACAGCTAATGGGGGATCATATCTACATCCCTGTTTCTGCACCCAGCTCCATGTTAAAGCCCAGCGTCTTACGCGCCTTGGCACAGGATACAACGAGACTAAGAGTTCAAATGTCCGCACATAAAATGAAAATAAAATTACAACAATGTGATATTTCTGCGTTATAAAAGGTTATAAAAAAGGGAAGGTGGGAAAACGGAACAGATTTCTTTTAGAAAATATTGGTCACAGTGGTTGTGCGGTTTGTGAAATTCCCACAGCAGGGCTTGATTTAATTTAGGGAAGCACTCCTCATAGAGAAGAGCAAAGGAAATTAAAAAATAAATAAAACATTAGTTTGGTAATTAATGGTAATTAATGTACAAATTTAGCAAGTCTACATTTTTGTCTGTGCCGTGTATGGAACGTGATAATTAGGTGTTGCTAGAAAAAACACAACAAAACATGATGCATATTAATCTAAATGTTCAGCAGACAAATCCAACATGTCTAAATGTGTTTTATCAAATCAGAGGCTGGTAGTGCCTGCCCAAGAAAGTGTGTGTGAGTGCATGTGTGTGTGTGAGAGAGTGTACATCATGTGAGCAGAGCATTATTAGGCCTTTCTGTGGAGTTATCCATTAATTCGGGGTTAAAGTCCATTTGCATCTAGACAAAGGGGACATGGGCCATCCATCTCCAAACTGAGGGGAAGGGGGTAACAGAAGGAGGGAGAGAGGGAGGGAGGGAGGGGGACGTGCGTGCATGTGTGCATGTGCATGTGTGTGAGGGAGGTGAACCGTCCTCTTGCAGATAAATCTGTTGCCCTCAGGGGTGCGTTTACATAGGTGAGGGACTGACTGTTCTCTGCAAGCAGAGTGATTTATCTGAAAATACCACCAGTAACCATACACACACACACACACACACACACACACCCACACCCCCCCCACACACACACTACACTGAATCAATTCCTTCACTATGGATGAAGCAGCCTATATCACTTCCAGCATGTGTGTGTAGATTAACTCACAGCTGCACACTAATGCACACAAAAACAGAGAAGCGCATCTCTCTCTCTCTCTCTCTCTCTCTCTCTCTCTCTCTCTCTCTCTCTCTCACACACACACACACCTACCTATACACTTCTCAACAAATCCATACTTTAAAAAAAGGAAGAGAAAAAGACCAAAATCTATATTTGAAAAAGGATCAAACTTGATTTTCAGAGGATTTTTTTTTACTGCAGCTGCCTTCTCATCCTGCTTGTAGATCCTCCTCTCACACACCCACAGAAAGGATTTCCTAGCAACGATTATAATGCGCGCGCGCGCACGCGCGCGCGCACACACACACACACACACACACACACACACACACACAGACACAAGGCGTTGGGCTCCCTCCAGCTATCAGCGTGGGCTTCCCCCTCCTCCTCCTCCTCTTCTTCTCCCTCGCTGCTGCTCCGCCGTTGAGGAAGAGAGAGCGAGAGAGAGAGAGAGAGAGAGAGAGAGAGAGAGAGAGAAAGAGAGAGAGAGAGATGAGAGAGAGAGAGAGAGAGAGCGATCCCCTCTTCACAACTCTCCCCTGGAAGCCCCAGCTGCTGGCTAGACTGCGCGGTTACACGGGCTGCCTGCCTGCCTGCCTGCGCAACGGAATGGCGGCGTGTGGATGTGGTTCGGTTGCTCGAAGGTGTCCACTACGAAAAGGAATGGATGGCGACGGAGAGAAAGGGAGAAACCGAGCCATAGTGTGTCTGCACCGCGTCTCGTTTTTGACGGAGAAAGTCGCGAAAAAACGGGAAGCTGCTCCGTGTTTTCGAAGAGAGAGAGAGCGAGCGAGAGAGATCGTGAGAGGGAAAGGGGGGATGGGGAAGCTTGGAGAGCCACGGATGCCCGAGAAGTGCGCTTTTTATTCGGTGCGTAATGACACTGCGCGTCTCTCAGATTGCTGTACCGACGTGCTGTTGATGAGAAGGGGAGAGGGAGGGAGATTGAGGGGAGGGTTGGGGGGTTCAACGTGTGAGGCTACCGGCGAATACCGGGGACGGTTTCATATCCAGATACTACAACCGACAAGGGAGCAGAGGCTACAGCCCCATCGCGCGCAACACGGCTCACATGGCACGCCCCCCGTCACCCCCCCACCCTCGGCGTTTGCTACAGGGCGCCATTTTCAAAAGCCTTCTTTGCATATGAGATTTATTTTGCTGCAGGAGGGCTGCAGCCGTCCTGCCGTCTCATGTTACACACATATCTGCCCGAGAAGAAAAGTGGACTGAAGAGGAGCACAACAGGAAATCTGGACGAAACTTCCAACATCTAATCTGTTATTTGATTTGATTTTTTACTTCTTCTTTTTTTAAATTTTATTTTATTTTTACTTTTTTTGTGGCAAAGGTGAGAAATTATAAGATTTATTTCTGGTAATGTATCAACACGCTTCCATAGGTTAGCAGGAGAGTTGTTTTTGTTTGTTCTGTGACGATTTCCATAGATTTTGAATTTTATATTGCGTAAACAATTAAAAAAAATAAAACGTATTAATAGTTTAAAACAATACGCAAAAGCTGCAGCCTTTTACGATCGTTAACAGGCCCATAATTATGCAATGTATTATTATAAACATAACATACACATAAAATGAGTCACAGCATTGTAAAGAATAGATGTAAATTGATATCAATTAATTTGATTTCATTTTTACATTAACTAAACCTTTCATCTGAAAACAGCAGGTTACTATTTCTGTAATGAGCTTTTTACTATCTCAATTTATTTGAACTATATAACTCAATTTAAATATAGTATGCGAGTAATTTGCTTAATACGTCAAGATGTTTTCACTCTTTATTCGAAGTCCGTTTAAAGTGCTCATTGGTGCGTTCAAGGCGTAAAAATCCAAACCAATAAAACCTAAAAATCTATCATTGGCGGGGGTGGGTGAGCCAAACACGCCATGTTGAGATCCTTTGTGTGTGTGTATGTGTGTGTGTGTGTCCAGACATCCTATTACCATTATATTTTTTCCACAAAATATAACAGTTCGCAATAAACTAATATATTTGACAGATGTCTTTAAAATTGTTTTCTTAGTGTAAATTATATTAAATTATACAGATTTTAGTTGGAAAAACAAAACAGAATTCCCACAAAAAGCTTCAGCGAATTTGACACCAGTGTGAGAACAGTTTTTTCTTTTTTCTTTTTTACAGACTTTTACGTGATTTTAGCTACTGTATGTTTTTCATGCTGAAATATTTAATTTTAAGGAATTGTCCTCCTGTTTCATGTAGTCTGATGCGATGTTTGTATCTTTTAAAGTCTACAGGCTGCAGAAATGTAAAATTACAGGCTGGCCTACTTTACATAATTACATGCAGTGGACTAGTCTGCTCACTTTGAAGAACACGCTTTTAGTTTTACTAATCATCAGAGCATGCACAACAGCAGCTCATTAAAATGTAAACATATTATCCTTATTATCTTATTCGCACTTTTTGTAATTCGCTTATAACATTTTTGACAAAAGGCAGCATTGTCTTTTCTTCTCTTTGTCTGTTCATTTATTTCACCGTCAACACAACCGATCTGTTGCCGGTTTGTTCAATCATTTCTCATAATGGAAAACAGTTATAAACACGTGTCTGTGTTTAGGTGTGTGAGGCTGAAACTGAGTGAAAAACAAAATGTAACCTGTGTGTGTGTTATGTGTGTGTGTGTTTGGGCTGCTGGAGTCAGTGAGGAGTTTGTGTGTTGGTGAAGTTAATTCAAAGTGACTGCAGCAGGACGGGCAGCTTTTCTGTGGCAGCACGATGAGGCGATAATAGCAATAATAACAATAACAAGACACAGACTCACAGTACAAATACAGACGGAACAAACACAAAAAACAAAACACGGAATATTAACGTAACGCAGACTGAGAGCGAGATTTATTTTTTAAATTCATGCTTTTAACGCTTAAAGCTACACTGACGTCACGGTGCTTTTAACACGTTACAATAGCTACATAATAATAACAACAACAATAATAATATTAACAATAATAATAATAATATTAGTAATAGTAATAAAGTCTACATAAAAATGATGTCACGTTTTTCTCAATTGTTAAAATAAAAATATATATCTTTCTGAATGTGAATTGATGATTTATTAAAACATAATAAAAAAGAAAAATATAATTAGATAATAACATATAATAAAAACAAAAACATATTTAATAAATATTTACTAATAATTTCTGTTTGAAAAATAAAAATAATAAAAACAGTAGCAGAGATAGGAACAATCAAATAAATAAATAACTGATTAAATAAATAAGGTGATGCATATTTGTGATTGGTTTAATTTACTTAATATACGTTATTTATTGTACCGTGTTCTTTTTCCAGTTACGCAGTGTTCTGGTTATGTTTGTGTTCAAATATAAAACTTCAGACATTATGAGCTGTAACTTGTGTCTTTTTTCTATATATATTTGTACAGTTTAAAATAAAATCATTGATAAAACATTTTGGCCATGGTGGAGTATATCTCATTTTTTTATATACAAAATGATTTAAATTGATCTTAATTTTTTGTTTTTGCCATCTTTTAGCTACTGCCCTCTCATAGCCTACCCGTAATGGTTATTCATTAAATGTGATGTAATATTTTCAGTTGGCAGTCTATTTGCTTACATTAAACGATCCTCGTGCGTCTGTTGTGCATGTGATCGTAATTGTTTAGGGTCTACCTGAATTATTTAAAACATTTGCAAGACAAACAAGTCCAGTGTGTGTGTGGTTGTGTGTGTGTGTGTGTAATCATGCAAACCGGAGACTAGGCTGCAGCTGATATAATGAATGTAACCTAAAGTGCAAATATAGGATGGTTTAATGTGAAACGCACTCATATCAGTCAGTAGGGACAGTTGGTTTCTACTCAAAGACTCCACTGTCAGATTAGAAAGGGTCGAGGTGGGTCATAACAGCCGAGCATGCTGGGATATGTCCGTGCTGGGCTGCGTGGCGCTCGTTGAAAGTGTGTGTGTGTTTTTTGAAAGCAGAACATTGGAGGCCACAATCAGCAAGTTTTCTCTACTCGAATCGGACACTCGGGGGCTTTGGAGGAGTTGATTTACCGGCAGCACCGAGAGGCGTCATGCAGACCATCCATATTTCCATAATTGCATCGCAGACAATTAAGACGCAAATGAACAAAGTGGTGGGCCCATGAAGTGGAATATAACAGAGTCAGATGTGCAAGCCCGCGTGCAGTGTGTCCGCAATGATTCAAACAGCGATCAGGCATTTATCATCACAGCCTGCAGATAATCCAAAAAACAGATTTTGCTTTAGATAAATCAGACAGACATGGAGGTTAACCTTGTTTCTTCACCTTAGTTGTTTACTGTTTAATGCTACAAAGCACGTGATTCAAATCCAGCTGATTTAAACGGCGCACATGAATGCTTCTCTCAAAATATAAAGCGTTTATTCGCTTGTACAGCTCTTCAGGATGGAGGTTGTAATTGTTTACCAACTTTTTTTCCTAATTCATCCTTGACTATCATTGAGAACAGGCCAGTAAATGCTTCAATTTTTTTTTAATGTGCCATTTAGAGAATACAATATGGCCTGTTGTTGTTCTCCTTTACATGAAAGATGCCCATTTTCAGGACCAGTTGATTGTTTGGTAAGACAGAGGCGGAGCTGACAGGAGGAGGGGTGGCGGTGTTTGTGTGTGTGTGGGAGGGGAGGGTGGGGGTCCTCTCTCCTCACCCCCTCCCCTCCCATCCCCTCCACCTCGCTTCAGCCCCCGCTGCACTGGGATGGCCTGAGAGAGAATCCCCCACCCTATAGCGAGAAGGCACCCAGCTAAGAAATACAATACAAACTCAATTAAATGCAGTCTCCGCTGCGATTTACCGCAATGAATGATAAATTGGTCGCCGTTCTCACACTGTAGGATCTCTCAAATTGCAATAATAGGCAGAATCGTTATGTAAAATATGCATAGGGCCCACATTTACCAAATTTAGTCCAGGAGGGGCAACTGTCTGCCTTGCGCCTTTTGTTAGGAAATTCCTGCTCAAATAACCAGGTTTGTCTCTAAAGCGTGTGTTTAAGGTCAAACAGCTACATGGGCTAAATTGCCACATTGTTACCCCGAGAGAGGACGGCCTGTGCGAAATAAAAATGTATCTACGACTTTCACATATTGTGAGAATGCTGAATAATTTTGTGGCTGTCTAGCGTGAAATTAGTACATGGCAAAAGATGGTTTAGCAGTAAACAGTGTAAACAATAATTACAAACAGAGAGGGGGGGGGGGGGGAGAGAGAGAGAGAGAGAGAGAGAGAGAAAGAGAGAGAGGGAGGGAAGGGAGAACAAGGGTCTTTACCTGCAGCCTCTGGAGCAGAGAAGAGGACAAAACCACCTCATCTCATTTAAAACACATTTTATAATCAAGTCTATTCAAAATCATTCGCATTTTGCTCATATTTGCTTGAAATCAGAGAGTTATGTGCTGACTTTGCAAATAAAGTCAGTGAGCGTTCAACCATCCAAACCTCTTTCACACACCTATTTGTTTCAAGTGTCAGTGACGCAAGCTGCACGAGAGTTTAAGACCTTCTTAAGGAAAAGGAAAAGAAAATTGAGGCTGCAACTAATAATTATTTTTCATTATTTCTTAATTAGTTGGTCGGTCCATTAAAACGGTGAAACATCTCAATCACTGTTTCCCAAAGCCCCCCCAAGTAAAATCCTGAAATGTCTTCTTTTGTCCTCACCAACATACCACAACCCAAAGATATTCAATTTACTGTATAGAAGCCTAAATAAACCGATTAATCGACTCACTACTGCAGCCCTAAAGAATTATAATTGTTTTGTAAAAAAAAGAAGAAGAGAGATTTATTATGTTTAATCTTAATTATGAAATCAATGAGTAATTCAAAAATCTCCTCATAGTCAAACGTTTCCAATTTAAACCTATAGTACAGTAAGTGTGCTTGCTGCTTAGTGGAAAGTAAATCTAAACTCTTTTTATGAGTGAATTTTTCTAATTTTATTGTAAAGCAAAAGACAAAAAAATCAATTTAAAAAAGACGAATTAAATGATTATATTCTGTGTAATTTTTATACCCAGTCATGCCCATTTTGCACCTTTGGATCCTATAATCTATGGGTTGTTTTGATCATGAGAGGAAAAAAAAGCTCATTAAAATTTCAGTTTTCATTTACAGGCTGAATGTCACTCACACGCTGCTCTGAGCAGAACCTCATATGAAAAAAAAGAAGACAAAAACAATCATTAATTTATGTGTTCATTTTGAAAATATGAATGATTATAGGTCATCTGTGACTCAACGCCCGCTGCTTTTGTTAAGCTTATAAAACAATCTACGTCCATTTAGAATTATAGATATTCAACCAGAGTCACCTGGCGAGTGTGTAAATACAGCGAGGGTCAAACCACTGAAACTCTTTTTATGACTCATATTCATAGCAAATATCACAGCAAGTGGTGTGACACTGATGCCAGTTATATGAGCTTGTAAGGACTCTGAAGGAGACGTGAAACCCGTAATGGCTTTTGAAAATCTGATTTATTTTTGGCCGTGTTAACAGTTTTTCGTAAGTGTTCTCGCAGCTTTACAAGCGATGGAAACTTACAGATTTGAAACTAAAAGGCATATAGCTGGTATGTTACCCCTCCCATCAGGCTCTATTCCCTTTGAGACACAGTTCAATTCTCCTTACTGAGAGCATAAAACAACAAGCGAACTATTCTTTTGTATCTGAACATTCCTTTTTTTCCTCCTCATTTTTTCTCTCAACACACTGAAATAGTCTCTAACAAGCCTTTCCCAATTACCTCGCCATGCTGAAACGTACTAATTTAATAGAACAGAGAAATCAATTTTATGTTATGCTCCTTGGGCTTCTTTTTCCCCCGTTTTTTTTTTACGTTACATACACCAGCATGTTGACATGATGGGACCAAACGTGTCGGAACTGGGCGCAAAATATTATCTGCAAAGTGAGGAATGACGACCCACTTACACTTCAGCACGAGTGTGTAGACTCAAAAAAGCATTAAGGACAATGTCAGCTTTTTTTCTTTTCTTTTCTTTTTAAACAAATCCTGAAAATCTCAGGATCAGTTTCATGAACAAATCAAATACTACAATTTGGAAGACACGTTTCTAATTAATGTGGAAGTCAGCTCGCAGTTCAGGACACTTAATATTTAGGTTTTATCTGTGCAGTGTATGTGTGTGTGTGTGTGTGTGCGGCCAACAGCGAGGGCTGTGTATCATGGAAAAATATTGATTTTGCAGTGGCTTGAGAAAGACAGACACACACTCACTCACTCTCTCTCTCCCTCCCTCTCTCTCTCTCTCTCTCTCTAAACCCCCCTATTCCACCCCACCCCACCCACCCTCTCTTCTTTATTCCATTAATCTCTCAGAGCGGTGTAAGATACTGGAGGGTTAGTGTAACATTGTGCAGCTTTAATATATTCCAGCCCTCACTTGCCTGTGGCATCCATATGTTTAATTCCACTACAAATGTTTTGACAGCAAATGAAACTCCTTTCTTTCTCTTTTTTTCCACTCCAACATTAGGTTGAGTTTTTGTGGAAAAAACAGGGCTTTTTTTATTTTTAACTTTCCCTCTCTCTGCACCTATAGTGTGTGTGTGTGTGTGTGTGTGTGTGTGTGTGTTGTGTGTGTGTGTGTGTGTGTGTGTGTGTGTGTGTGTGTGTGTGCGTGAGTTTCAAAAAGAAGCACAGTGATGCTTTATTTAATTGGCTGTGGACCACCTGGAGTTTCAACATTTCCCCTGGCTGATTTCAGACTCCCTCAGGTCAACTATACATGTGATGTGGAGCTAAAGGAAAGACAGATGAAATGTGTCATTTGCAATGCTAAACTGATATAATGTTTCATGGATGACATTGTTTATTTGTGGGTTTTTTGTTTTTTTTTAAAGAAAGAAAAAAAAAAGATTTGTGCTGTGCTATGTCAGGCTTAAAATTGTTAATAAAGAATTTTAAAAGGGAAATCTTTTACGTTTTTTGGTTTTTATTCGTGGAACATATGATCCTTTAGCTTCCGCCTCACACACACACACACACACACACACACACACACACACACACACACACACACACACACACACACACACACACACACACACACACACACACACACACACACACACACACACACACACAGTGTGTTTAAAGGCATCTACTCACACAAAGCACACAATAAACACAACCACATGACCTGCAGGTGTGTGTCCGACACTGGACACCATCGACAAGACACTACGCTCTCTGTGTTAGTCTCTATCACACACACACACAAGATCCTGACAGGGTGTGTGTGTGTGCGTGTAGGGAGGGTTGATGTGTTGACCAGGAAGGAAGGAGGCTTATGAGGTCACCAGGAGAGAAAGAGGAGGAGAGAGGATAGTGGACTGGAGAGGGTGAGAGAAAGCGAGGGAGTGTGTGTGCATGTGTGCGTACATATGTGTGTGTGTGTGTTTGTAGCAGGCCTGGGTGTCAGGGGGGGTTTCTAACGTGTGCTTCCGGCACAGGATAGCCCATTCATCATTCTCACATGGTGGGTTTACTTTGCTAGTGATAGAGAAAGCTATGAGGAGCAGCACTACAGGGAGAATTAATGTGTGTGTGTCTTGGAGGAGGGGCACGTCAATTGAGAATGGGACCGATGGCCAAACCAGATGTGAAGGTGTGTGCATTTGCCTGTGTGTGTGTGTGTGTGTGTTTATGTGGCAGGGTGTGTCACAGGGTCAGATTTGCTCCCCCTTCCTCCCCCCTTAGCTGACATACATGTCATATGCCACCTCTTACTTTCCCTCCCTTTCCTCCTCCCCCATCTTCACCTATATAAAACTGACGGGTACAAACGCACGCACGCACGCACACACACACGCACACACACACATGCACACACACACACACACACACACACACACACACACACACACACACACACACACACACACACACACACATGGCTGAGCTTCTCTACATTCCTCTATGGCGCACAAAATCACACGTATATGCCCAACACACACACATGAAACAGAATGACACGTAACTGGAAGTTTAAATTTTAGTCACACACACATCACAGCTTCAGTTTAAGTAAAAGGTGTTCTTATTTGAGATGACATCATACTACAATGGTGTGTGTGTGTGTGTGTGTGTGTGTGTGTGTGTGTGTGTGTGTGTGTGTGTGTGTGTGTGTGTGTGTGTGCGTGTGTGTGTGTGTGTGTGTGTGTGCGTGTGTGTGTGTAAGTGCATGCGTGGGTTCAGAGTAAGGTCAGGTGACATAACAGATGATCCCATCATGGTCTCAAATAAACTGCCGCTGCCATAGCAACAACAAAATATGCAACAGGCAGTCCTGAGAGAGAGGAGAGGAGGTGGAGGTCAAAGGCTGGAGGAGGAGGACAGATGAAGAGTCACATCCTCGGCCTGTGTAAACTTCAAACCACTGCGGTGACTTCACACCTCCTCTCTGCCTTTCTCCTCCAGGTTTTTTTTACGTGTGTGAAGAGTGAATTCTGAATCAGCTCAACTGGAATTCCGGGTGTTTTTCAGGGGGCGGGAGGTATGGGGTGGAGGGACGTCGCTGACCTCTGACCCGCAGGATCAGCCGGGGCCTCCTGTTATGGGAGACGACAGGAAGGATCTCGAAAAAAGCCACAGCCTCCCCTACTGGTCGCATACCAAACCGCACTCTGATGACTGGGGTCTGATCCTGAATCAACATCTGAGTCTGATTAACTAAACCAATTAAAGGATCCATATGATTAAAAGTCAGTCGAGGAGGTGAGACTTGATGGAGGGTGTCTTTTTTTTTCTTCTTTTTTTTTAATTCTCAAAGGGGAAATGGTGAAAGGTGAGAGAGGGGACACTGAGGTGAGGTCGCCACAGTAACTGGGAATTGGGAACACCTGTGGGATTCTGGGATTCGTCATATCATAGACATGCATGAATAACATACTGATACAAGCTCAGCCTCTATCTCTCTCTCTCTCTTGTTCTATCTTCCTCTCTCCTCCAAACACACACACACACACACACACACACACACACACACACACACACACACACACACACACACACACACACACACACACACACACACACACACACACACTTTCCTCTGACCTTGTTTGGGGTCACACAGAGGGGGACTGAAATGAGTTTCAAATGTTCACATTATTTATTATTGGGTATCATCTCACTGTACAAATCCCTTACAGATGTTAGGCTCTGGTGCACGCATGGGTGTGTGTGTGTGTGTGTGTGTGTTCGGGTGCGTGGTTTTGAAATGCTACACACACACACACACACACACACACACACACGGATCACTTTTAAAAGGATGTCGGTATGTTAGTGATTGTTGAGGTACAGGAATCAGTGCATGTTCAGTGATGGTGCATCTTTGTGCGCGTGTGTCAGTAGGGAGTGGGGTAGGGTGGAGTAGGGGTGGGGGTGAGGGGGGGGCTCTGACTGACTGGAGAAGAAATGAGGGATGATGTTTATATGGCAGCCTATTTGTTTTTGAATGCAAGAGGCTCAGAGGCCTCCCAGCTAAAGGCATCAAGCGCGGGGCAAGAGGGGCGTCCGTCACTGTGCTGTCAGCAGACGCAGGGAACAACGAGACGGAGGCAGAGGGAGAGACACACAAGTTGCTCCGTCTTGTGATCAGCCCTTGTGAAAGCTTCTTTTTTTTCTTCTCTTTTTTTTGCAGAGAGAAAACAAGCGTGGTGCAAGAAGCAGGGTGCAGCATGCAGAAGCGAACGATCAGTCACACATCGGGTGCAGTTTCACAAGACTCAAGAGGAGTGTAAGTGAGGGATGTGATCCAGGATCAGAAAAGTTAAAGAAACTCTAATATTACGCAAATATGCACAGTAAAGGCAGAGGATTGACTCTCACATTCTTCATGTCAATAGATTTTGTTCTGCTGCTTTGTCCTTGATGGTTGGTAAATGAAGACATTTGAGGAAGGATTTAAATAGTATGAGAAATGTGAAACATGTTGCAAACAAAATTAGGAGTTTAAGAAAGTTATATACTATCAAGAGTTGTACTGTAACACTTAAGTTATTTGCTCTTTTTATTGAGAAGTTGGTTTAGTTTTAGAGACCTGTAGGAAGCATTTGGAACTTGCACATTTTTAGGCTAATTTCAGTATTTTTAGACTTAATATTTTTATTAATATTTAACCATTTTTAGGCCACCATTAAATAAATAAAAACAGAATTTTGCATTAATCCAACACAATTGTATTCCTGGCCATTTGGTAAAAGGCTTTGAAATACATTCACAAAAACACCTACTCTAAATGAATAGAAAATATATATAAAAAATAAAATAATTAGGTAAATTTACAATCTTTCTTTTTAGTGTCTGGGCAAATTTTTCTGAGAGGGGGAAATTGGATTCATAAAAAAGAAAAAAAAATCCTGTCATGCCTCTCCAAATGTTCACTGTGCAGGAAATGTGATGGCTTAATAGAATAATAGAACATGATCTCACCAACAAAACCCCCTAAAATAAAATCCACTGGATTATCTCAGAAAGCCACTGTCACAAAATAATAATAAAAAAAGGCTGTTTTTCTTCAGTTCATGACATTAATTCAGTT
This sequence comes from Scomber scombrus, assembly GCF_963691925.1. Taxonomy (NCBI): domain Eukaryota; kingdom Metazoa; phylum Chordata; class Actinopteri; order Scombriformes; family Scombridae; genus Scomber; species Scomber scombrus. The sequence continues at coordinate 9,820,336 of NC_084990.1, forward strand.
GACATTTTGGTTCATACGGTTGACATTTTGGATAGGCTATATGGGAATCAGAAGTCAAAATCAACACTAATGTTATTACTAGTAAAAGTATGAGTGGTAGTAATATTATAAGAATTTATGCTATTAGGTGTATTCAAATTATATATTTTTTTGGATAAACAATAATGTAGATTTGGTTAATGAAATTTGTGAATTTTGGAAAGTCCCTTTTTAAAACAGCTGCAACCACTTTTAGAAGCTTTTATGATTTTATTAGAACATAAAAAATAGAAAATGCATAGTTTAACATAAAAGAAACAAGGTCACATTTGTGAAAACTTAGGGGAGAAAGTCAGATTTACCAACAGCACAAGAGACTCCATAAAGACGCTGTGATTCTCCTGATGAGCTGCAGTTTGTCTGAGGTCTGCTAGCAATGAAACTCCCTGTTAAAGGTCAGCAGTTGAAGTCGGAGAAGGAGGTGAGCTGTTGAGGACTGGTCACTGGCCTCGCCTCAGGACGGAGGGTCAGCTCCCTTGCAGCCTGGATAGGGGCTGCTGACCTTTCTGATGTCAGAGCAGGGGTCTGTGTGCATGTTTGAGTGTGGCCTGAGGGGGGATTAAAGGCAGGCCATATATAAATGTGCCCACATGTTGAGGAGAGGATACATATTGCCTCCCCTTTTGGGATTTTGTTTTGTTTTGTGGGGGGTTGATAGTTTAGATATCAAACAATTAAAGAACACACACACACACACACACACACACACACGACACACACACACACACACACACACACACATACACACACACACACACACACACACACACACACACAAACACACACACACACACACAGAGGAGGGGGGGGGGGGTGGGGGGGGGGTTTGGTACTTTGTAAAAACACCTCGGGTTTCTGTTTTTGGCCCACAGACTAGAGAGTCCTTGGCACAAGCTAAATGGACGAAAGTAAATAAAAGTGGCCATTATGTGTGGGCTCCAGTAAATAGCTGCTCTCTTGTCTCTGTGTGCTTCAAAAAGAGGGGCGGAAGATGTGATCACGAGGAAAGCCCGTGTCTTTTCTTCTCCATGCCACTATAGAGAGAGAGAGAGTAGAGAGAGAGAGAGAGAGAGAGAGAGAGAGAGGAGAGAGAGAGAGAGAGAGAGAGAGAGTAGAGAGAGAGAGAGAGAGAGAGAGAGAGAGGAGGGGGCGTCTGGCTCTCCGCTCTCCCCCTCTCCCCTCCCCCCCTTCCTCCTCTTCTTCTTCTTTACCCCCCCCTTTTCTGTCCTCTCTTCCTTTTCAGTCTCCTCTTTCTGCTTCCTGTTTCTCCCTCCAGTTCACTCCTGTCATCCCTCTCTCTCTCTCTCTCTCTCTCTCTCTTCGTCCTTCTCTGCGCTGCTCCTCTCTGACGTTAAACCCCGCTTTCGCCCCGCCCAGTGTTTCTCAAAACATGCAGGAAGGAGAGATCAATGGTGTCCTCGGAGAGGGAATTACACAGCTGAATTTCGATGAGAGCAGAAGAAAGGAAGAGGAAGGGAGAACAAGTAGAGGCGGGGAAGGCATGTGAAAAGGGAGAGAGGGAAGAAGGATAGTATATCCTTCAAGAAGGAAGAAAAAAAAGAAAGAAAGAAATGGGAAGAATGTGGAAAACTATGCAGAAGACCGTATGAGTGTCAGTGAGTCCTGCAAGACTTAATGCTGAAATCAGACAAAACATTTTTAAATGGAAATGAATCTTAACTAGTGTAGTTGGAGGTATGTGTGCATTTGCACATGTGTGTGTGTGTGTGTGTGTGTGTGTGTGTGTGTGTGTGTGTGTGTGTGTGTGTGTGTGTGTGTGTGTGTGTGTGTGTGTGTGTGTGTGTGTGTGTGTGTGTGCTGTGGAACTGAGATAACATCCATAACTGTGAGCATCGGCCCATAATTTGTGCTGACAAGTGAATGCCTTTGCCTGTGTCTTATTTGCTGGGATTGAAGAGATATTTCCTGTTTATTAGGGGGGGAATCTGCTGTGTTTGCATCGACACACTCACACACACACGGGACACACACACGAGACAAGTGGCAAGAGGTAGATGAGAAAATAGCAAGTGACAGGGAAGAGAAAAACAGCAGCTGTAAATTGGGGTTTGTATCATCATTCAGCTCCCCCCCCCCTCGATCCCGGTGTGATGTTATGAGGTGGGATGTTAACATGTTTTCAAAATTGTGGGTTTGAATGGGACTTTCCCGTTTAGTTGTTTAGCCTGAAGAATCTCAAGGGGTAACCACATTTAATTTCACCCAATTTGAAGAAGAAAAAAAAAAAGGTTTCCCAGGTTATATCTGTCTCGAAGATGTCTGCACAATAGGTGTGAATGCAGTTTTGGTTGTAATGCTAACAGAATTGAAAGTTTTCAAGAAAAAAGTGTTCTGATTATTTTTGGTAATCCACAGATCTCACCATGAACAGTTATCACAGGGGACATTTCTGCGGTAGACGCCTGGAAGACACTTGACAACCGTCAAGATGCTTAAAATTATATCGCTTTTAAATGTTTTTTAGCACCATAAATCAAAATTCCATTAACCTCAGTTGCATTGGGATAGCAGCGGAAACACAAACCACAACTGAAAGGCTACATACCACCACAGATTAGAGAGATTTTTTTTTTCCTCATTTGGGTGAACCGACCCTTTAAACTCCAAATGTGACCCTTTCAAAACATTGGGGCAAATCTTAATCGCATCAACCGCAACAAACAGCGTAGTCTAATGCATTGCTTCATGTTAAAAAAAAGTCGCAGTATAAGTTCTTCTGCTGACCCTAGAAGCATTCTGCGCCTCCATGTGGTAAGATCCACAAAAGACTCACAAAAAAAGGCTGTGAAAACTTCTAAAATGTCGCTTACAGTAGGAAACTTCTTTGCAGGATCTGGATCTGGTCACTGGAGTTGGACGCCCCCAACCTTTAGACCCCATTCACCTCACTGCTTTGATGTCAAACCACTGTCTGTTTCTTATCATGTCTCTTGTGTGTAATCATTTGGTGGCGATAAACATTCATGTCACTTTTTGTACACAAGGTTGGACGTACAGTATATATTATGTTCATATAAATACACTAGACTGCTACAGACTGTATCATTGAAGACTATTTTGTTGAGGGTGAAGCTGCTGTCTACTAACTCTGTCTGTTATAAATCAGCAGAGCAGTAAAAAAAAAAGAAAAAAAAGCAGGAATCTTAATGTTCGTTAGGTAAGGACCTGGCTGTTCATGTGATAAGTGCCACTCCTAAAATCCTAATGATGCTGCTGGCACCAGAGAGCCATTTAAAGCAGCGTCTGAAATGAAAGGGCCCGTTTCTGGACGAGTGGCCGCAGACAGCCGCAGAGAAAGGGGCAGTGGAGGAGAACCTGGGATAACACCATCTCTCTCTCTCTGGCTCTGAACTCAGCAAAGGGCCTGAACGTTGTCAATTACTGGGAGATATACAGGCCGGTCCGTTTCCACCACTTTACTGAGTCCCCTTCAGTTGCAGCCCACTTGGACTGTAAATTATCACTCCCCCGTCCAAGGTTTGCAGTGGTGTGGAGTCGCCAGTGAGACCCTCCTCTGTCTGGGTCCAAATCTGAAGGAATTCCCTCCCTCTGTGCGCCAAACCCCAAACCTTTGCAAACCCGAGCTATGGAGCATGCAGCTGCACGCCCACGTGGACACGCTCACTCGCAAACATTGATTTAAACACACAGAAATGCATACAAATGTTCGTATATGGTATATAAAATCCTCTGGAGCTATAGATCATTGGGAACAGGTAGAGACTTTAGCATTCACACACACACACACACACACACACACACACACACACACACACACACACACACACACACACACACACACACACACACACACACACACACACACACACACACACACACACACACACACACACACACACACACTCATGCAGGCTGTAGATCATTGAGGTGGGCAGGGATGTCAGCACTCCCATACACAGTGAGTCTTATTGCAGAGTTTAATAGAGGAAAGCCAGCATGAATCCCCACAGTCATTCTGTTCCACTCAAACACACCATTCACAACACACTGGCCCTGTGTGTGTGTGTGTTCATACACCCATGCAAAAGCATACGTACTGTACATTATGTGCTCCAGCATGTACTGTATGCGTGGGTATAGATATTCAATGTGTGTGTGATTATGTGTGTGTATGTGATTATGTGTATGTGTATGTGTATGTGTGTGTGTGTGTGTGTGTGAGAGAGAGAGAGAGAGAGAGAGAGAGAGAGAGAGGTGGGATGGGCGCTATATTGACCCATCAGTACTGCTCTGTCACCTCTTTTCTTTATGAGTCTGGCCTTTTAAAAACACACTAGATTTATGGTCAGTTTGAGCACTATCTCAGACAGTGTGTGTGTGTGTGTGTGTGTGTGTGTGTGTGTGTGTGTGTGTGTGTGTGTGTGTGTGTGTGTGTGTGTGTGTGTGTCTGTGTGTGTGCATGTGTGTGCATTTGAGAGAGAGAGCGTGAGTCAGGAAGATTTTTTTTTCTCCCAAAACTGTCCTAATGTAGAAAATTATTCTTGTCTGCAGTCAACAGAGGAATTAAACACATAAACAGTGAAAGTGATGAGAGGGTTATTAGCGCTCAGTGTTCCAGGTGTGTTATACTGAGAAAGAGAGGTTAGGAGATGTTTAAAAAGAGTAAAGTACCTCTGGGATCTTTCTTCTGTATTATTCTGTGTAATATCTAACTGATTTAATGCCTGTGCTGGAGCCCAGATTTCTCTCTCATAGAGTTTACATGGAGCAACAACTACAGGAATAAAGCAGGTAAAAGAATGTTTTTAACCACCTGATCTGATCCATCACTAACACTTTCTATGATGCATTATAAACATACTTATAATGTGTTAAATCTGCTTATAGCACTAATAACCATAATACATTAAGCATTTTATAATGGTGTATAAGGTCTAGTATCATGAAATGTCATAATTGCTGGTGACTAATATTTCTTTACAATGATCATAGTGTATTATAATTATGATATTTGTAATACATTACAATCATTTTACAATGAATTATAATCACTTATCAAGTTTTTTTTTATTTTAAGGAGTTACTTGGTTGATCAAACGTTTAAAGAAAATTAAAATATACAACTACAGGTAAAGTGGAAATTGTTTCAGTTATTATCCATAATTTCAGTCAATTGAGTCTTTGAGTTTTTTTTAGGGAAACATTATAGTAGTGAAATGTAAACGTCCATCATTAAGTTGTTTAATGTCAAATTAGAGTACTCAACTCATTGTCTTGTTTAACTACTATTATGAGTAGTTAAACAAATCAATTAATTTTACACGGTTTTGTGTTGTTCTTGCACAGAATTCATTATATTTTCCCACTTAACTTTAAGCAAACAATGACCACTTATAATGACTTATAAGCAGCTTGTAATGTTTTAAATCTCCCTGTAGATCAGTAATTTTTATTACTTCTCTTAAAATACCTAATGACCACTTAGAGTATGATAATAGTTCATCAAAAATTATTATAAAGTATTACAACTATGAGAATTATAATACACTGTGATACTTGCAAAATATATCAGTAATTTATCAGCAAGTAATTATAAAATACTTTATAATGTGTTATGATTATTGTTATAAAGCATTATAATATTAAGGAGTGCTTAAAAGTATAATTATACAGTGCTATAAGCGGATTATAATGCATGGTAAGTATGTTTATAATTCATTATAGACATGTCATAGAAATATATATATATATATATATATATATATGATAAAACGGCAACAAGCACAGGTAAACTGGACTTTAAGTTACATCAGATATTAGGAAAGGAATTGCATTCTGAGTAGCAAATATTTTAAACTAAAAAAAAGGGAATAAAAAAATAAAAAAATAAATAAAAAGCCCATAATGCTTTTAGGCGTGTATTGATAACATAAAAGCACTAAAATGTTCTCATGCCACAGTGCCATGTTAAGCTTGGTGATAACTATCTGAATTGTGATGTTTACATGTGTTGACCTAAAACCAGGTTATGGGAACAGAATTCCTCACGCATGTAAACACTGTGATTAATGTAGATATTAACACATGAACACATGCATGCATGCGGAGCTGAGCGGTGCAGATGGCGACTTGGCATCTCCTTCTCTCTGCAATGCAAAATCCCACGTCATCTTAAAAATGCTTTGCTTCCAAATTGATTTCACAGTGCGAGAAACCCCCACCCCCCTCCCCTAGAGATTAACTAAGTAAATTCCACTTCCACTCTCCAAAAAGGAGCGCCCGCAATTTTTTTTGCCTAAACCTCAGATAAGCAGACGTGGAGGATTTTCTTGAGACTATACACCCTTTATCTGTGATTGTAGGTGCTATGTAATTGTGGATGGAGTCTAATGTGTGGTCCATTTGCTTCATTAATGGGGCAGACGCAAGCCGTTCAGCCAAGAAAACCTCTATTGTTCCCTTTACCTTCCAGTTTTTAATTTGTAGCATTAGTCCGGCAGTTGTTAGTGCTAGACCATAGTGCTTTGGTGATGGTCAAATGACAAAGTCTTAATAGAATATAGTGGGACGGGCAGGACAAAGGTAGGCAATGTTCAGCTGGATGCAGCCAATTTCTGTGTGAGAGGCCTGCCTAAAAACCCTATTCATAGGCTGTCTAATGCTGGTGCGTAATTAAATGTGATTACTGGAGCAGAGGGCTCCTCTCTCCCTCTCTGAGGGCCACACACAGGACTGGAGGCAGCGTGCATGCGCTCATTAAGGAGGCGCTAACAGATGTACACAAGCAACGACCACAGGCATACCTAAAAATCTAAGCCATATCTCTCTCCCCGACACACACACACACACAAACATGAGCACAAGTAAAAAATCATTTCTCTCCAAAATGTCAACTTTTCAGGGGCTATGGAAAGCAGGATTGGATTTGAAAGGGGTATAAACTCAGGGGGCGGTTTCATTTTGTTCTAACCATCATGGAGTAATCCTTCAGCTGGAATTAAAACATTAACTGGATTTGCAATTTTTCACCTGACAGCTTGTTGCTACCAAAAAATGCAGCAAAACAAACACATACCAAGTAATGCAGCAGTAAATTAAAAAAAAAAATCAGAGTAAACTATGAGCTTCAGTCAGTGATAATCATAAGGCAAACAACCAGAAATATAAACAAAAATCAATTATGGTTTCCATCCACATACAGACACACACATACACACTGTCTGGCTGGCTCTCCGGTCTAGTTTCCTGGGCAGACACGGTCCCCTGGTGCTCATGGGAAATAGTGAGCATGCCAGGCCCCACAAAGGCGTCCTTTCAGCCGCCCGCATGCTTGACCTGTGCAGGGTCAGCGCTCTGCTTTGTGCCCCGTGACCCCTGAGTGACCTGGGGTCACAGCGAGAGCCCGAGGTCAAATCCAGATGCCTGCGTCTAATTTCGCCCCAACTGCGTTATCCGTCCAAATCTGCCCTAAAATTTGCCCCCCCCGAGCCCCCACCTACCCCACCCGATAACCTATTACTACTTCCACTGAGTCCCATAGAATTACATAGGTACTCTGCAGTCTAATTGGACTACTGTGGAGTACAGCTCACACACTCAAGCTCTCTCTAACTCTATCACACACACACACACACACACACACACACACACACACACACACACACACACACACACACACACACACACACACACACACACACACACTGGCCTAACCCCCTGTAACTGCACTAATACCCCATCCCATGGCCTTTGGTCTATCTTGAGGGATTAGGTGCAGAAAGACACACATACAAGTGCAAATACATTCACACACACACGCACGCACGCACAACAGGCCTGGCTGAAGCTGAGGGTCTACCTTGAGGGATTAGGTGCAGAGAGACAGGACCCTCCAGCCAATCAACCGGTCTGTCACATTGATTTTGAGGGGTCACTGATGCACAATGGCCAGGGTTTTCCTGTCTTAACCTCTCTGATCACACCCATATGCACACACACACACTCATATACAGGCGCACAAAATGACAATAAACTATATTCATATCATTTACGTAGAAGCAGAGCTGGAAAAGTGCTTAACGGCAAGAACAGGAAACAATGAAAGATGAAAATAGAAAGAACATGTGAAAATAAAGCTGAGGAAGCGCGTAAAAAGAAATTCTATATAAATGAGAATTACACCTAGAAAGTTATTTTAAAAAGTGTTTTTAAGAGGTGAATTTTAAAGATGATATTGATCACAATCACAAGTTTATTAGGCTGGACATTCCACAATATTGCTACAGTTCCACACACACACACACACACACACACACACACACACACACACACACACACACACACACACACACACACACACACACACACACACACACACACACACACCTATACAATTCAAAATTTCCCCCCATCCACCTCTCAAAACGTCATCACATCCCTGCTTCTGAAAATCCCTAGTCCCCGGGGGAAGGCACACCCAGCTGGGGGGAAAAGCTCCCAGGTCAACCCCCTCTTCCAACCCTGAGCTCGTTCTTCTCTTTCCTGGTCAAACAACACAATAGTCATCTATCAGAGAGGGCACCGGGCAGGCGCTCTTACCGACGGAAAAAACCGGGCCACTGCCAGCAACATTTCAGGTGCTCGAGTTGAATCGTTTTTTTCTGACGTCAACCATGATTGGCCTGCTCTGTTTTTGTTCGCCCTCACACCTTTAGCCCTCGCATCCCTCTGTTGACCGTTTCCCTTTCCTGTGAGGAATCTCTGAGGCATCTGGAAAAACAGGATTCATACGTGTCTGTTGGTTTTGTTATCATTACAGAGCTAATCATGGGTAGAAGATGCACTTGGGGCCTTTACTAAAGTAGCAGTGCAACAAATGTAAAAATAGGTAAAAGTCCTCCCTGACAAACCTATTTAAGTAACAGTATCGTAAAAGGTAATCAACAAAATGTGCGAAAAGTATCAAAAATATAAAGAAAAATGGCCCTTTGAATGATTGTATCATTATTATATTACATTATTAGTTTTTGACTATTACGTCAATGCATCAGCAGTCGTTTACTGTTGCAACTGGTCAAGCTGGAGCTAGTTTTAACTGCTTTATACAGTTCAGTAGTTGAGTCCAGTGGTTTCCAACCTGGGGATCAGACCACCTCAAAAGGGTCATAAGATAAAGTTGAAGGGTCGTGGGGTGATTATTGACATAAGAAAGAAGAAAACATAAAGGCTACATAAAACTGTAGTCTTTCTTTCCCTCTACTCTTTGTTTTTTGTGAAATATTTTATGATTTGACCTAATGAGAAGTTTAGATGGGGATTCGCTCTCTGGTGGTGCTACTATCAACATACACATGTGAAACATGACACAGTAGACCTTTCCTTAGAGATTAAAAGCCAAAAATGTTGGGAGCCAGTGCTTTACTCTTTAATAATGTATTATACTATGCAAGCACCTCATGTGGTTTTATAAAATGTAAAATCCTAATCTTAAACAAAAGTAGTAGCTTCATCTGAAAAATAAATGCAGTGGATTAAAAAGTGTAAATAATTCATGAATGTAATGGAGTATATAGTAGCATTAAACAGAAATACTCATGTAGTACAGATACCTCAGAATTGTGAATGAAAGGATGAATGAACAGTTTTATTTTTGTGTCTGGTCATTTACATGATTCATCCCTCATGGAATAATTCAGACACATTAACTTACAGCAAACCAAACATTCTGGCTTGCTAACCCACCATCATCTGACAGCACAACACATAACCATCATCCCAACATAAACATAAACATAAACCTCCCACAAATGACGCTCCAGGAGATATCCCACAATGGAAATACAACAAATGTACAAACACAGGCCCATTTGCACAAAACACAATACCCCAATCCAAACAAAACACAATCTACATACACATCCATTAGTGCCAAACGCTGTATATTTGATCCACTTCAAAAACCAATAGTCTGCGATCCATTATCTCCCACCCCCTCTGGAAATCTACAAGGTTAGATTACAAAAGATGCACCCTAAATTTTTAAAAGGAGCTCTCTCTCTCCCAGTTTACAGCCTTTTTAATTTCCTTCCTTCTCACAAAACACCAACCCCAGAACATCCAGGTACCAGAATAGCACATATCCTGAAGCTGTCCGTAATATTCCAAACATAGCACTGCAGGCCACTTGGCAGGTTTAAATAATTGTGCAAAAGGGCAAATGTTTTAATGTACTTAAAGCACTTTCACTAAGGGGTCGTTTGATGTGGATGCTAATTTCCCTACAGGTGCTTTTGTTTGATCTATTCTACCCATTTGTCTTATGCTTTTATGATTATGTTAGCTATGTTATAGTTTGCAAATAACCATTCTGTTTCAAGCTTTATTTAATGTATTATGTGCATCCTGAATGAGTGGTTTAACCATATCTGTCAAGTCAATTGTATTTATATAGCGCCAAATCACAGCAGAAGTTATCTCAGGGCACTGTTCACATAGAGCAGGTCTAGATTGTACTCTTTAATTTACAGAGTCCCAACATCCCCCATAAGCAAGCACGTGGCGACAGCGGCAAGGAAAAACTTCCCTTTAACATAAAGAAGGCTTGAGCAGAACAAGGCCCTAGGTGAATGGCCGTCTGCCTTGACTGGTTGGGTTTTGTCTTTTTCTGTTTTTTGCTTAGGTGAGCTCAAATTCCAACTGATCATGTTGATTTGTAAATCAAGTATTGAATCTTGAATAGTATGAGGAATTAATCTATCATGTCACATCATTTTTCTCCTCCTTTTCCATGCATTAGAAAAGGAGATTGGCGGTTCGATTCCCGGCTCCTACAGTCCACATGTCGATGTGTCCTTGGGCAAGACACTTAACCCCAAATTGCTCCCGTTGCTGTGTATGAATGATTAGCTTCCTCTAATGAGCAGGTTGGCACCCGTGCCATGAATGTATGAATGTGTGTGAATAGGGTGAATGAGTTGTAGTGTAAAGTGCTTTGAGTGGTCGAAAAGAATAGAAAGGGGCTAATAAGTACAGTCCATTTACCATTTTCCAAAATACAAAACTATTATAAAGCTCAATTACCAATTCTAATCTAGAACATGAACCCTTGAGTAAACATAGCCTACTTAATTACTTTACACAGACAGTCCTTCAGAAAAGATAAAACCATGAAACAGGAAAAAAGTAGGGATGCCTCGATTTATCGGCCAAATATCGGTATCGCCGATACTCCCCTTGTTGGCTAACACGAACCTAACGGTAAATAAGATACATTTCGCCAATGTCAGCGGCTAATGTTGTGGTTATTTATGGTTGGACAGTCAGACTCAGAGAGTAGAAACAACAGTAGCAGAAGCTATGGAAGTACAGAAAATTATTCTTATTAAGTAGGTATTTGTACAGCAGGCTAAAGGAATTTTGAAGCAGTTGTTTTTTTAAAAAGAAAAAAGTATATCTTGTGAAAGTTATTAAAGATCATTCCATGAATTTGTGCTCATTCAGAGATAGTGTAATGATGGGCTGAATTACTTTGAAACTATTCAGTAATGTTTTTAACAATGATTTCTTTGTTTCCCCGTGGAATAAATAACAAAACATAATAACATCACCCAAAAAAAGAAAATAGACCAAATTCCTATTTTAAAATCAGTATCGGGCCAGAATTTCACAATCGGTGCATCCCTAGAAAAAAGGAAACAAGGGAGGAAAATATGGGCTTTAGAGCTGAACCTCTGTGTCTGTCTAGCAGTAAAATCAATAGCTATTATTGAGTTGACCACCGGTGGGCGCTCCAGTGTTTCATCAGTAGAGACACAGCTGTGGTTGTGTTGTCTTCTCTCACATCCTCGACTACAGTCATTACTTCCTGGATACGCGTTCAGAAAAAAAACAGCCAGGTTGGATATGTTTTTATCATCCTGAACCCATTTTCTACAGTTTATACACACACGAAGACGCATTTTTTTCCAGGACAAATGGCCGTTTAATGCCACGACATCACCGATGATAACGTGAACAGGAGGACGAGGCGGTGGGCGCAGAGAAAGGTGAGTTTTTTAGTTTACTTACGGTAACGTTAGCTCGATAGCTAGCTTAACACTTTAATCTTAATGACCTGTCGCTGTTCGTTTAAACGTGTTTTATGTTGACGTTAATGCTCGTGTTTGGTTAGTGGACATTTAACAAACTGAAGAAGGGTAAAAGTGTGTGAAATGTTGAGCTCAGTTGCCTGTATGTGTGTCAACAGAGCGCCACGTCATTGGTCTGAGACTGAAAACACTCCCCGGTTTCAGCTGAGAGCTGCAGCCGCGATTAAACGGTTATATTTAACGTTAGCCACCCGTGTGCACTTTTCTTACCGGGGGAAGGAGAGAGAAGAAGCGGTTCAACATGACGGCGTCCAACTGGGGTCTCATCATGAACGTGGTGAACAGCATCGTGGGAGTCAGTGTGCTCACCATGCCCTTCTGCTTCAAACAGGTGCGTCAGTCCACACTGCTATTAAATATCTTCTTCATACTTGTTTTGGCGGGTTATTTTTCTTCTTCTAAGCCCAGAGCATTCAGAGCCAGAGACAATTTTTACATGCGCATCATTTAAAGTTACTGCATTGTATGACGACTGTATAACATAAATAGTAGTAGTGATTTATTTTGGTCCTTATCAACACTTTTCCAAAAACAACGCACATAGAATAAATACATAAATAACTATCAGGAATTGGATCAAAGGGAAAACAACAAATATTACATTTATATTATATTTAATATTAATTATTACGTTTTTTAATGGCATTTCACTCTGTAACACTGACAACTGAAATGTCATCCGATGTTTCACTCTTAATCACAATTGTTATAAACTCACTGAGATTCAGTCAGCAGCTGGTTGAAATCAGAATAAGAAAAAGTGACTTTCACCATAGGATTGCTAGGAGAAGTATTAAAATCATTTACTGGAGTAGAAATAAAAGTCACACATTCCACTCAGTACTTAATAGCATCAAAACAATAGCACAAAGTAAAAGGTCAGTGTTATATTACTTAGTTAAAGCCATGCACAAACATGTAAGAAGGACTTAAAGTATGTATTTAAGGTGGACCTCAATGTTTACCTTGCGAGGCAGTGGTTCGGACCAATCAGCATCGTTTCGGGTTAGCTAAGTGTAACTAGTGGTAATCCAGGGGCTTTAGAAGTAGTGAACAAAACATTTTTAGCACTAGAGTCTCAACTTTAAACAGACCCAAACATGACAGATGTGGGCCAAAGCACCACAGCTGCATTCAAATTACAGAGGAAACACTGAAAGTAATTGAGTAAAACATAGGTACTGTACAACTGTAGCTGCACAGTTGTACGGTACCTATGTTAATGTACTTGGTGGATGCTTTACATGTAAAGCATCCATCAAGTACAAACCTATAATTATGTAAAATTGTGGATAATTATGAGTTTGTATCTTTTTTTTCTTTTCTTTTTTGAGGAACATTTTTCTCACATCATCAACATTATCTTTCATTTAATCCTATTATTGTCGCCAGAGCTGCAGTGATACGTTTAACTGATTGGTTGCCAGCTTAATTAGATTTATTCGCCAGCTGTTCAGGACAAAACTTGACACTTTAGGATATCACATTGGACTTTAGGAAACAGTGATCAACATTCTCTGACATTTTATGGACCAAACTAATATTTGATTAATCAAGAAAATATATCAGTATTGAAAATAAGTTGTTAGTTGCAAGTAAGTAGGTATTATACACCAAGTACATCTTGATTTTGTTAATTAAAATAGTGTATCAGCTGCCAGTTGATTATGTCTCCTGTAGTTAAAACTCAACACAGTCTAACAGAACAGTCCTGTATTAAATCTTACCACCATGAAGGTTAAAATGCTCAGTTTTGTTGAAATTGTTTTGGAGAAGTGCACATTCAACTTAAAGGTATCTTTTTGGATGCTTTTATATTGTAATGTGTCATACTGAGAAGTTCCCCTTCATATTTAGACTACTATAACTGAATTATATGGGGGCGGGAGGGTGCCTCTCAGTATAACACAATAACATTTAAAAGTGCCACAAACCATAGTCTCCAAAAAACCTCTCTAAAACAACCTTCAGCATGATACTGGTGAGCGTGTGCTTCATTTTGGCCCTTTGTGTTTTTTTTGTTGCCACTGTACAAGGACATAAATGTGGAGGAAAATTGGCTTAATGAATAACAGTGTTGCTTCATAGCTGGGAGACTTCCTCATGAAACCAGTGGAGGCTTGGTTGAACATGAACAGCATTTCTTTTCAGTCTTTTCTGTCTGATGAAATCATTTGAAACATTTGTCTTACGTTCAAATAATCCCACAAATGCATAGAAATTATAGCCTGAGTTGTTTTTAACATTCTGTGTTTGCAGAAGCTCTGCTGAAGGACCCTTTGGCAAACTACTGCAGTGACTTTGTTGTGTGTGACCATGAATCACAGAGTAAAGTGAAAAGCTAAACATTAATGTAGTATTTATAGGCATTTGTCTACAGAGGGAACTTAAAATAAAGGGTTAGGTCCTCCAAAGCATTAATAACACTTTTATTGGGCCCTTGAATTCCCCTTGAATTTAAAAAATAATAATATCTCAAGATCTCTAATATCTCAAGATAATGTAACCAGAATAAATTGTAAGAAATGCATTAATACAGTATATAATAATTATTATTACTGTTATTCATTGTTATGACAAGGAGACATAAAATCTTGACTGCCCTCCTCTAAACAAAGAAAAACTGTATTGCCCATCCACGCTGTTTCATTTTCATAGTCTCTCACTTCAGGAATTTAGACACCAACTTATAATGTTTTATTTTGTTTTTCTGAAAGTTTCACATCATCACCATTATGACGCTGGCAGGAGTCAGACTATAATGTCATCAGAGTTATTGTAATAATTCATTTTCTATTAAAAAAAAAAAAAAAAAGGCAGTAAAAATGTGTAGCATTTAGCATAGCCATGTGTCATCTGAGGTTTTTCTGTGGCCATGCAGTGTTTTCACACACTTCTCTGTTTCATCACACGCTCTCTGGAAGCTAAACGTCCTCTTCCTGTTAAAAACTGTCATGTTGAGCTCTTATTGGTGGATTAAAAACTGTGTCCTCTCTCTATATTTCATGTTATGGATATCCTGTACATGGATGTGTTGCTGCATTCTTTTGTTATATTATGAAGTGTGTGTATAATTTTTCTCAGACTTTTCCTCTCCGTAGACATTAATGATTCCAGTCAAATGTTTGAATGATAGTCTGCTCAGTTACCAATTTGAGGACATTATTTTGGGTTTAGTGCTTCAGTAAGATGACCAGAGATCAAGAATAGTCTCTGGATTTCTAGTATGTTTCATCTCTATAAAAGTCTTTTTCTGTCCCTCTTACAGTGTGGGATAGTGCTGGGAACTATCCTATTGTTCTTCTGTTCCTGGATGACCCACAAGTCGTGCATGTTCCTGGTCCACACAGCCAGCAACACCAAACGAAGGACCTACGCAGGACTGGGTGAGATAACGTTGTAATGAGTGACATTTCTATGTAAATGAACTGTTAATTTGCTGTTTTGCATTGCTTGCTGACACAATAGTGATTCTATCTATTCAAAGTTCATGAAAACTCTTTCATTTGCAACTTTTATTGTTTCCTTGTATCCGGTTACTGGCAGGGTGTTCCTGGGAAAACCCCTTTTTCACAGGAAATAATATTCAGTTTTGGCAGCCGGAGCTTGTTTAAAGGACCAGTGTGTAGAATTTAGTGGCGTCTAGTGATGAGGTACATGCAACATGTTGGAAGAGGACACAATCCCTATTTAGATTTATGAGCCTTATATTCCATTTCTACCAAGTCTGTTTTGCTGGATTCCACTAAATTCTACACACTGCACCTTTAAAGTAGAAGCAGTTGATGGATAACAGTAGCAACAATAGCCATCATGCATATTAAAGGTTCAGGCTCCTGTACTGCCATGCTCACAGTGAATAACCAGTGTGTTGTGAATGTCACACAAGCAATAGTCACATAGTTTTATCAAAACAGACTATTTTTAGATCGCTGCCGTCTGTTTGCCCACATGTTGTTCACACTGATTGTCTCTCCCTCCTCGGCAGCCTTCCACGCTTACGGGAAACCAGGAAAAACACTGGTGGAGACGAGGCAAGTCTAATTATATATTCACAACACACATCATGTTGTACTTTAAGTGCCTATTGTGACTTGATTCTCTGTAAATATTTACCAGATTTTAAAATAGTGGAATATTTAAAGTGGTTCAGATAATTAAGGATATCCATTGTAGTGAAAATAAAATAAAAAAGTTGATATTTGTCTTTACCCTTCATCTCTTCTCCTTCTGTTCTTGCAGTATGATCGGTTTGATGTTGGGGACCTGTATAGCCTTCTATGTCGTCATCGCTGATCTGGGCTCAAATTTCTTCGCTCAGCTGTTGGGTTTACAGGTTTGTGATCATAACTTTGTCTTTTGTAAACAAAAATTACCTCATAAGTTCTCCACTGCACAATTCTGCCTTCCTCTTAATTTTCAAATATAAGGAAAATCCTTAAAACTGTAATATGCATGTGTGTTGTAATAATATGATTGTGATAAAGCCACCATCTAAAAATAGGCAGAAAGAAGTAAGTAAGATATATAATTATTTTATGTCTCACTGTCCTCTAAAGGTGACCGGCAGTTTCCGCGTGCTGCTGCTGATTGCTGTGTCTCTGTTCATCGTGCTCCCTCTGAGCCTGCAGAGGAACATGATGTCCTCCATCCAGTCCTTCTCCGCCATGGCTCTCATGTTCTACACCTTATTCATGTTCACGGTGAGCCCACTGCCACACAAACAGCCAATGTTTATGCACTGGATTTGACTAGACTGCAGTAACTTTGCTTACAAAGCTTGACAAACAACACGCATGAGGTAGAATTGCATTTTAAAAAGGTGTGTAGCTTGTATTACAGCACAATAATGTTAAATACAGTTGTTTTTTTTAAGTGTAATGATAGTCTGACATCTGCAACACTGGAACATGCAGTTTATTTAAATAGTATCTGATATAGTTAGAATTTGTTAAGATGAACATACAAAGTATAAATATGATTTAGATCAGTGTATTCAGTGTCTTCTTCCCCAGAGATGTAAATACTATAAACTCAATTATAGCCCAATGAATTGCTCATAGGCCTCCCCTTCGGTTTTAACCCAAACAGTATGTGATTTACAGCATATTCTTTGGATGAATGTCATTTTGTTGTATTCTGTGTTAATCTTCCGTATCTGCTCCATTGTACAGTACTGTGTCTTCCTTATACTGACACAATATTGTCTTGCTCCCCTGTTTTTTTTTAAAGAGCAAATCCACACTAAATCACATCAGGCAGAAAACAATTGCTGCGCTGCTCCTTATAGGCTAAGATGAAGGCGTTCTCCTGAGACAGAGGCACCACTTGGAAAACAGCCAGTTTTTGTCCACTAGAGATCTTTAAGCACTGTAAATGTAAAGTGAATGAGGGTCACATGGTCAGTCCCACTAAATCACAAACCCCTGCAACTTCGGAGAATTATCTTTCTAGATTTGCTCATTTGTTATAAAACCCGTGTCTATGCCAAATATGAATATGTCAACTGGAATTAATGTATTCCGACTTCCACAGTGCTTATTTTTCTTGCCCATTCATTTCAGATCTTTGCAAGTCAAACGCATTTGATATGTTGTGTTTTTAAAGAAGTTAATTTGCTGATAAATGTAACTTCAGAGTATTTGAACAGAGCTTCTTTAGGAACAAAAATTAGATTCCTTGTTTCAGCTTCAACTCTTTCTCGCTCATTTTCTTCAGATGCTGTTTGTGCTGAAGTTTTTATAGGTGGTTGTTTGAGGGGTTTGTCTTTAGTTGAAACTTTTTGATTCTTGCTTGAAGCTGGGACTGTTTGATATAAAACTATTTTGTACAGTTTTTTTCTGATATTTTTTCTGATTTCTGATCAAAAGATACTTTTCTCTCCACAGTACACATTGTTTTGCAGCCTTTTAGATGTAATTTTGAAGTGAAAACAATATATTCATAGTGTAAACTAGGGCTGCAACTTACTAATTTTTCAATCTCAATTCAAAAATAAAATTCAGGAAATTGTGACAAACACTGTTCAAAATCTCCTAGTGCCATCTTCAAATACAGACAGACTCAACACTATGAAACAGAAAAGTTACAAATCCCCTCATTGGAAAAACTGGAACTGGAACAAATATGTGACATTTTTGGTTAGTAAATGATCATCAGTAATCAATGAATTTACCAATTGTTTCTCTACTGGCATCAGAACCGACACATTAAAACCTTTGCTACCAGTATTCTCACCAGTACTTAATGAGGACTTACAGCCCTGCAGTCTTTTACTACTAAAGCAGCAACTAGCAGCAAACACTTTGCAACAAGACGTTCAGTGCATCACTGTTTCCATTCTGTTTAATTATTTTGTGATGTTTGAGCAACGCTTCACCTCTCATTAGCCTCAAAGTTTGAAGTGTGTTCAGCAGTGCGACATACTAAAAAGAATCTAGAGAAGCAGTCCAGCTGCAGTTTTCTGCCTCGTGTGATTCAGCTCATTTACTCTTTAAATATGCACACACACACAGTCTGTTTTTTGCATGTGTGGTTCTGTTTTTATTGACCTGTAGTTCTGCTCCCCAGACTTCAAACTGCTGTTTACAGTCTTCCTCAATGACTGCTAGTTCTGTAGTGTGGCGATAACCTGAAGCAGTGTTGTGGTGTGTGTCTGGCTTGAGATCCAGGCCCGGCCCCAGTCAGACCCCTAACCCTCTAACTGTGACGTATCTACTTCCCTTCCCTCCTTTCATCCTACCTTTCCTTTTTCTTCTTATTGCACTACTTTTCCTCTTTTTTTCCCCACTCCCCCACTTGTGTCCCTCTGCTCTCCCCTCATCTTCGCTTACTACTCTCTCTCTCTCTCTCTGTCTCTCTCTCTCTCTCCCCCCCCCACCTCTCCCGCACCCTCTACCTGCTGTTTCTGCTGCTGGTGCTGTAGATAGTGTTGTCGTCTCTGCGCTACGGCATAATCTCGGGCTCCTGGGTGGAGCGGGTTCACCTGTGGCGCATGAAGGGCGTCATTCAGTGTCTGCCCATTATCGCCACAACCTTCTGCTGTCACCCGTAAGTAAACCCCCCGGAAACCACCCCCAGTATAACACCACCGTAAGGGGCAGTGGAGGGGGGGGTGGTAGGAGGAGAGTGCCGACTTCGGAGCTTAAAGGAAAGCCCGATGTTTTCCCCCCCTGCAACTCCTTAAATGCTCCTCCCACCTACCTGAACCTTCTGCCCACTCCTCTCAATCATCCCCCCATTTTTCACCTTTTAATTCGGGTTTGGTCTGAGCCATGTGAGCTCTGTGAGTGTGTGTGTATATGTGTGTGTGTTTGTGTCTTTGGTGGCAGTAGTAACAAGGCAGAGGAGTCAAGTGAAAGTTTCATCTTCGCCGCCCTCACCGCCTCCGCCCACGCCCGGGACGAGCAGCCCGAGCGTGGGTACGGTGAGGCAGGAGGGTCATGAAGGGTTCAAATCTTCCTTTGGGTTTTTTTTTTATGAGGTAACAAAAGGAGCGAGACTTCGGAAACGCACTGATCGAAAACCTGCGGGGTAGTTTTTCACCGATGTCTAGATTAACCTTTTAAATTGATCATTTCACTTTTATTCATTACGTGTCACCTTCACACTCATTACCTGACTGTTTATGTTTTTTAAGCTGTGACAGGTTTTTGTTCAGTGTGGGGTTTCTCGTGTTCCTTTCTTGATTTTTCTCTGGTTTTCTCTCCTCCATTCATTATTTCCATTATCTGTATGTGAGCTGTCAGCATGGGTACAGTCCCCGCCCCGTCCCCCGCCCCTCTTCTCTTCTTCGTGCTCTTCCCTCCCCACTTGTGTTCATTTGGTTTGGGCCGTAACTCCCCTTCCCTCCCCCTCCCCCCTCCCTCCTTCCCTCAGATGGTGCTGTCCTCGTTCAAACATGGGCTGCTCAGCGGCTGGTGGCTAGGGCAGGTCAAAGTGGTGCGCTGGGAGGGTGTGTTTCGCTGTCTCCCCATCTGTGGGATGGCCTTCGCCTGTCAGTCGTAAGTACTCCTCCCACCTCTCCACCCGCACAAGTAATGAATCCAATATATACTGTAAAGAATTCTTAAGCTGGAGCTCATTGTTTCAGAAAAAAAGGGAAAATTTGATGGTAGTCCTTAAAATCACGCGATGGGTAGATGTTTAAAACGTGGGCTGTTCTGCTCTCTAACTCCTGCAGCGGCACAGTGAAGCAAGCCTTTCATTGCTGGATATAGTAATTGAGTCACAATTAGTGCATGCATACTTGCATAATATCTTAAAGCCACAGGGGAGGGTTTGGTGTCATGTCAAGAAACACACAGATCTGTGGTGGAGACGGGATGATTGGGAAGTCGCAAAGGGAGCTGCTCATTTGGCTAACACGCTTCTCACAGGCAGCTCATCCATTTCTGTTCCGCCGTTGTGGGTCTGCGCTCTCTGGAATTAACCTCTTAATTTCATCATGAGAATTGAACTTCATCCAGGCTGCTGCTTTTTTACCTTCTTCTTTTTTCTGATGCAAATGAAAAGTTAGTTTGGAAAACAGTGTCTCCTTTTAGTTGTCAAGTGACTTTTAAAAGTCTCAGAAATTAAAATGAGAAAAAAATGGAGGAAAAGTCAAAAATAGTGTGACAGCCATTGTTTTAAAATCTGGTGTGAAAAAAGTATGATGTCCCACTTTATAGCCTTAAAACAGTGAGGCTAGTCATAGCCAGAGTAAAAACTTTTGGGAACTGAAAATCAGATTTGAAATAAAAATGCAAACCACAACCTAGCTAGTGCAGCAAATATTCGATGTAAATTAAGATAAAATGTACATCTGATATATATATAGATAGATAGATAGATAGATAGATAGATAGATAGATAGATAGATATATCAGATGGAAAAAGGGTTTTCACACCAATCTTTCATTCCATTAACTTTCCACAGTGACTGCAGAGACTACATTACTACATTTCTCTTCTCACAGCTCAATCAGAGCCTCTCTGAGTCACAGCCTTTATTCATTTCTCCATTTTCACCCATCTGCATGCTCTGTCACTGCCTCTTTTGTCCCTTTCCTCAATGCTTTAGCGCCTGCTCCTCGCTGGTAATGAGTCAAGCGGTGAAGTTTTAACATGAGAAGGTCTTATGGGGGATCTGGGTATAGGAAGGTCTTATCTTGGATTTGAATGTGGCGAACGGAGCAAAGATGCAGGGAGTTGTTCTGGTGAGGTCATTAGGGGCCAGATGTTTGGGTGGTGGTGGTGGTGGTGTATAGGTTTGTGAGAGAGAGAGAGAGAGAGAGAGAGAGAGAGAGAGAGAGAGAGAGAGAGAGAGAGAGAGAGGAGAGAGAGAGAGAGAGAGAGGAAGAGGAGAGAGAGAGAGAGAGAGAGAGAGAGAGAGAGAGAGAGAAGAGAGGAGAGAGAGAGAGAGAGAGAGAGAGGAGAGATGAGAGAGAGGAGAAGAGAGGAGAGAGAGAGAGGAGAGAGAGAGAGAGAGAGAGAGAGAGAGAGAGAGAGAGAGGTAAGTGGCAGGAGCTGGGTGACTGTAGCCCTGAGACTGAAACGAGACTTTAATTAATGTAATCGCACAAATTCAACATAATATTATGGTCTTGCAGGCGTGTTCATTAGCGAGCGAGGTGTGCGCACGCTTAAAAGAGGAAGAAAGTGTGTGTTTACGCATG
>NC_084990.1:10142358-10258618 GCF_963691925.1 Scomber scombrus
TTCACTGCAAAATGGGTGGTTTTGAATGCAGAACTCCCTACTGCTCCCTCAAGATTGTCCATCTCCAAATTTCCTGGGCAGAACTGCCTCTGAATGACTGAACTTTCTTTTACCTCAGGCTCTGTTTGAGTTTGCAAAGTAGCCCACAGATCTGAACAAAGGCCCCTCATGGCCACAAACAGCTTCCACCTCAGTGCAACTCAGATAAAACTGACAATGCAACTGACTGTGCACTGTTAGGAAGATAAATGTGGTCATCCATACTAATATCTGTCAACTGCACAAAGAAAAGGCAAATACTTAATTTGTGTATATGATGTGAACTGCATTTGTAGTTTTCGCATCTGCATCTTTGCTCACTGCATACTTGTGCAATGCACAGCAGTGTACTTTTTACTTCTCTTCCTGGTGCTTTTGATTTCTAAAAGTCATGTTACTCTTGGCAAAAAGTGGAAGGGGAAGCCTTCGACAGCAGAGAGAGAACATGATACTAAAGAGGGAGGAAACTGATAAGACTGCCTGCCACTGCAGCTTCTTTCACTCCTCTCCCTTCACGTCAAAAATCTGAAATCGAAAACTACAACATCACTCTTCTCCTTGTACATTTGAAGAACTAGTTTGGATTTTTTTTTAAAAAGAGGAATGGATGAAGACTACTGGAGAATTGAGATATTTTGTGTGTTTTGGCAATCAGATGGAGTCAGATCAAGTGCAGTTTAAGTCGGTCTAAGAAACAAAAACCCACCATGTTGCTGAATTTGAACTCTGATGGTTTGCTATCAATTACTAATCTACAAACTCTGGTTCTTATTGCTCAGATTTGAGCCACTCACCTCTAATCTGAGGTTAGAGTGCAGCTAATACAAACCCAGTCTACATTCAAACTGTTAAAGATATTTAAATAATCTCAGGTTAAAGTGTGCTTTCGAGCTGCAGTGTGGCATTGTGGTGAGACCTGAAACAAGCAGCGGATTGTTGATAATCCACAAATGTAACTGGCTTAAATCAGCTCTGTTAGAGAATGATTTATGAATATGAAAGTGTTGGTTACACATGTTTTGTTCTGTTTCACACAGTGCCAACTTTTTGTTTTTTCAAAGAATCTTTCAGAAACCAAATTCTAAAAATGAGACAGAGGCTGAATACTGTTTGGAAGGTCTGAACACTAGGAATATTTTCTTTAATGTAGGTTAAATGTTTGCCGGAGTGATTATTATTTTAAGGGGAAAAGTTTTTATAGGCTTGTGAAGACAACAGAAGACTACTGCCAGCCATGTGTGAGTTTTCTTAGATAGAGGCATGATGCCCCTGGAGTAAGTTTATTTCTATCCAGAACCAGCATTAAATCCAATATCTGGGCAAACTGCCCAAGTGAAATCTGTACAAATATAACATGGATTTGAAAAGTATTCCTAGGTAGTACACTTAAGCAGTGCATATTTGAGTAGTATTGTATTGGCCTAGTGTGTTGGAACATCATTAGGAAACCCCGGTTCTGTAAAATAGTCTCATATTCCTCAGCAATTACACAGAATCATGTACAAATACAAACCCTTTTTAAATGATTTTGTTATGTTTACTGCCATAAATGACAGTTTATAAAGCTCACAATGTAAAGCTTTTGGAGATTATCACCACCTAAATGCAGATTAAAATCTGTGGTGACTTTTAAAATTGAATTTATATGGTGTTTAAAGTGATACTCCCCCTGAAAACTTAAGAGATAAAAAAAACAGGCCTCCCGTAGCTTTGAAAAACAGATGTAAGAAGTTTTTAGTTGGTTAGCTGTGGCTTAAATTTATGTCAGTTACAATACATTCCACCTATGAATACATTTTTGAAAAAAACATCAAGACGCCATAAAATCGTCTCTGAGTCGTTGTGAGCTTAACATTATCATAAACCAAACAATGATTCAACATATTCTTGGAATACCTATCTACTGTAAGTGGAAAACCTAGTGAGATGGTGATAGACAGCCATAGACAGATGGTTCATCCAATCACCTGCCAAGTATTTTTTGGAAGTGTCTGCCCTCTTCCAAACAGTTTTCAAGGACGACTTCTCAGACGGTTCTGTGTAACAAAACATCTGACGCATCAGGTTGCGTCAAGGCTGCTATTCAAGTCTGAATTCCTCATTGATCACAGGTTGCCACTCTATCTGCTCTTGTCAGCTTGTCAAAATTGTCAGAGATAACTGTGCTGCTCTCTGACTGGCTTACAATTTTTGTTCTGATTGTATGGAAGAATCTCTTTAATAAGCAAGCTCCTTTAAGGCACTTCTGATTGGTGATAGAAATGTTTCATTTTCTCGTTAAAAAGACTGACAGGTGAGAAACAGCGAAAAATGTCAGAAGGAAAGATGTCAGAGGATGTTTTGTCTTGCTCCTCTATAAATTGTTGGAAATAGTTCTTTGTAGCATTTGTGTTAAAATAAAAACCTAAATATTTTCATTGACTCTGCCTTTATACAAGAGCACATTCAATACACCATTTCATTCAACAGGCAGATTTTGAGTCCAAACTGTGCCATCTGGCTACTGGCAAAAGCAGCAGTTACATGAGCCAGAGGTGTCTATTACCTTGGTTTAAGTTTATACAACATCACCTACAACAACAGCAGCTCTTTCTAATGTGCCTGTTATTACAAATATACCCATCCTCTATACTGGGAGAAAGGAAGAAGCAAGCAATATTTGATGCCTGCTATCAGTGCCCATTTTACCTCCATTGCTCCATTTGAAGTTGAACTTCAAACTCAAATCCCTTATGATGTTAACTGTGATCCCAACACCATGTTTGAGGGGGAAAAAATCAAACAGTGAGAAAACTGATTTAATTGCTTAAATTCAATATTGCCAGGTAGAAAATAATGCTAGTGATAGAACTGAGCAGCAAAGACAGAGGTGCTATTTACCTCTTTATATATGAATTTCCATCTGAATGTTGCTGTATGAGACTGAATACAAAATGCCAAACGCCCCTTTCAGTAGCATTTTTAACTCATGAGAAAATAATGAAGCAAGACCATTAGGATGGAAATGTGATTGCACTTGAGGAATATATGTTTTCTTTTTAGCATAATTTTTGTACGCTGAAATTTAGAATTTAAATGTAATATTGGGTTTGACTTTAGTTTCCATTTTTTAATAAAGCTTCTCATACTGCATACAAATGTCTTTGAAAACATCATTTTTATGTTATGCAGCAATGCGTTAACACACATGCAAATGGTAATATTAAAATAAAAGGTAATGTGAATATATAAGGGTACATTTTAATGAAATCCAACACTACAGTGCCATTTAACAAATTTATGTGCATAAATTTGCTCTTAATTTAGATTCAGATACATTAACGGGCAATCCAACTTGATATAATTACCCTGTGTTGTATTGAGTTACATTAAAGTCCTTAGATAGTCCATCCCTGGACACATACCAATTAAAAACTATGAATGTCCTGCATGTCATTTCCACATATACATATTTCATCATACACATACTGTTATAATACAACACATTTGTTCTCACCACTGGGCTTTCCATGATGCCTTTGAGGAAGATGAGGTCCAGGTCATTAGCTGTTGTGGAGCTTGTGCTGTCACTCAGCGTGTCCAAGGCCTGATGCATGGCTACACACACACACACACACACACACACACACACACACACACACACACACACACACACACACACAAAGAAGAGAGAGAAAAGATAGTTAATTTCCACTCCCCTCTCTATTCCAGTTACCCATGGGAAATAGCCTGAAAAGATCACCTTATAGTTTATACTACATGGCTGAGCAATGGGAGGAAAAGTGTGTGTGTGTCGGGGGGAGAAGGGATGAGAGCAGCCTCACATCCTTTCCCAAGCAATTTCACCTCTGTCTTTCACTCTCCTCTTGCGTCTGTCAGAAGCAACGTTATCTTGCTCCCACAACTCCCAACTTCCTCTGTCTCCCTCCCAAGAACATGTTTATAAACATGCACACATGCACACAAACATTCCAGTTTACAGGCACAAGTTGCTAAGAGAATAAAACATTTTACCAGTTTGCCTCCATCATTGTTAGTGCATGCACATACTACATTGTTTCAGAAGCTGGTTTTGACTTAATGTGAATAGCAGAAATACAAACACATACACAAACAACCTTATCTGAAAGCTTTAATATCAAACTGCTGATACACACATCACTCAATATGACACACATTCTATCAGCAGATGCAAGATGATGTCAACGATGCGATGAAGGTCAAAGAAGGTTCACTTTGACTTCACAGCATGTTTTCTGACTTGTAATATCACACATTAAGGTACCAAACACTGACGTACCAGCAGGCATTTATCATAGCAGGCATGACTGTCAGAAGACTGGGCATTTGTATTCACAGGGAACATTTGTTTGCTGCAATTTTCTAAACAGACGCTGCCGTTCTTGTTTTCTAGGCTAAAAATACATCTGTGGCTTATAATTTTCACAAAGGAGGAAGACTGGTGGTCCACCACAGCTCCTCCATGACACACTTCATGGGCCTCATGCCCTAACAAGGTTCATAATTGAGCAGTAAGCAGTGAATGGTACAATTAGAGGACTGATAATTAGTTATGTGTGTGAAGATTGTGTCCTAATTGTATTCTGTACTCTAATTGTAACCATATTTTCAAACATGTAGCACCTTTATGACTGAAAATAATAGGATGACGTATACTTTCTATTCTGGTTACCCAGAATGCATACTAATTCTAATAATACTAATTCTACACATTGTTTGGGCTATAGAATGTTAGAATATAGCCCACGCAAGTCCCAATGAAATATTTAGGATAGATTTTCTGTCCAATAAACTGTCCAAAACATAAAAGATATACATGTTTCAATGATATAAGACAGAGGAAAGCGACACAAAAAATACTGTAAATTAAATGATTTTGCAGTTGTCAAAATAATTTCATTCCTAGCTGCAACTCACAGCTGGAAAAAACACAAAAATGGTGTTAACACAGAAATAATCCCCTGAAAAAAATACAACATTACTAGCATTTTAGTACAGTTTGATTGTTTCCCATCAGCAAAAAAAAATCTTGTATTATTTCATGGAATTGTGACAGTGGCAAAATACCAGCTGGCAAAAAAGCATGCTGAGACTGATGGCCAGGTGCAGGTACATTCATATAGATAACCCTGCTTTTTAAACTTAGCAGCAGCACAAAAACCAACAGAAACCGATAGACCACCAACAAACAGTAAATAACGTTTTGACGCATCAACAACCTGGTACCATAAATAAAACTCTATAACACATAAAAGTCTCTCTGACACATAAAACCACCAAATAGGACCATGATGCTATTCAGATGCACAGCTTGCAGGTGCTCAACCAATAATAAACATTTCTGGACTCAAAAACTGTCAAGTCGAAACAAATGTCTGATTTCCCTGAAACCTGTTATATGCTATATATTTCAACATTATGTATGGTGACTGTCATCGGCTGTTATGTTCAGTAGCTGTTAACACAACAGAAGGTGTGTGTCTGTGGAGCTGGCTTTGGTTTCAATTGCTCAGCAGAGCACAATGGAAGTTTTTTTTTCATTAAGGTGATGAGTCGTGATGAGGTAATAGATATTTTGAGAACTGTTTTTGGTCTGTACTTTGTTGTTATTTTGGAAGTATTTTCTATGCATTTACTTTTTATCCATGTGCATATGTAAGTGAAGACAAACAACAAGCATCCTTTGTATTACATGTTGGTCAGATTGTCAAACACAGAATAAGGAAACTATTATCATCTTGGCTTTCATTCAGGTAATCAAAAGATGGAGAGCCATGGAGATAACAAGGGGAGAAGATGACAGCCCTGATGATTACACAGTCCATCCGCCCTCTCTCTAAATAATTTGATAAGTAAATTAAATAAATAATAACATGAGTCTTCTGCACTCAAGTCTTGTTTTTCTTCTATTTTCCCTCTAACATGAGCTCAGCTCCAGCGGGAGAGTTGCCAGATTTGCGCCTGGCAGAGAATATCAGACCAGCAGGCTCAGCTTACAGGTCCTGCATAATTCTCTTTAATCACCGCAACTGTACGCCGGTGTTGTTGCCACATAGGCATTTTTCATGTTGTCAGCTCGTCTCTGCCTGGACGTGTGTAGAGTTAGGTTTTTTTGTCTCTTTTTGTCACTTTCCACTACTTTGTGTTCTTTTTTTGGATTTGTGTTTGACTTTCTGAGACATGCGCATGTTGTCCTTAGACATTTACATACATCATTAAATACATATAAGATTATTTAACTTGCTTCTTTCACTCAAGCACCAAACAGACTTAACCATCCTTTTAAAACTGACAGCTGACTCCTCACAGTGCGTCAAGGACGTTGAACCAAAACATCAGGAGAAATGGTCCTGACTTGCGTTCAGACATTGTAATACTGTTATTGCGTGGAAGTCACAGAAGAATCATGAGGTGTGAAAAGGACTGGAGAATAATACCCATTTTTCTGAGGCCGGGTATGCTTGGGGTCGTTCTATTATTCATAGAGATGATTAAAAATCCAACTTGCCCTCCTTCTTGGATCTTGCTGCCTTTCTTCTCTGTACATTTATAGGGTTGCTTCCTTCATTTTCTCTGACATGCATCAAAGCAAAAACAGCAGAGGATTGGCCTTTCTGGTCAAAAGTTGACACAGAGAGAAGTCTGAATGTCAGACTCTGGTATCATTTTTTTTTTTTTTTTTTCTGAATTCAGCTTACTTTTGATAATAACTTTCTCTTTAGAATTCAGTTGGATTGTTTCATCTTGCATAGAGCTTCTGTCAAAGCCATCCTCCCTTGCATAAATCACAATATACTTCTATTGAAACTGCACAGCAAGGACCAAACTGCATTCTTTTTTATCACTAACAGTATTTATCTTTCTTAGGCTCATGTCTCATATCAGCTCCAAAGTTGCATGCAGACATTTGCGTAATGACATACTCAAGTTTTTATCCTGAGCCTTTACGTGTGAAAGTGAAAGTCATTTTTCGCTCCAGTGAATCTAAATTCCCTATAAGACACACTGTTACCTGATATCAGTAGAGAACTTCATTTAGTAGGTTAGGGCTTAAGAGCAAAATGAGGAACTCAGGTGTGCAAAAGGACCAAACTAACTACATGTACGTCATGTGCTCTACAGCACCTACTCTTCCAGGAAAATGTTAAAGATTAAAACTCTTTCTATGCTTTTAGAGGGTACAGTATTTCACTACTGACTTTCAACTAGATTTAAGGGGGAAATAAATGATCAGAATCAAAACCCCAGAGATGTTGCAACACAGCAAGGTAATGATTCATTTAGCTTTATTGCAGCTTTAGAGGAACTCTTCAAGTGAGAAGCTGCTTAGTAACCATCATGTCATCCAGCTAAAATTCACAATAATAACGCGCTGTGGTGGCCTGCTGCATCCCTTCTCAACAAAAAGCTGCCCTGACACGGTGACAGCAGAGGACATGTAATCACAAAGAAGCCAAATTAAAGGTGCTTTTGTCTCTTAAAGTCTCATCTGAGTGAGAGCTCACCTCCAAGGAGAGTTACAATTAAACTCAATGTCATGGAGGCAGCCAAACAATCTGGGCTGTTATTGTTTGTGGTTAGAGCACAGCAGGGGAACATGAACCTCTTACCCAGCACTTAGTGAAGGTTGTTCTGTTGCCATGGAGTGGCGGTTAGGGAAACAGAGGGAGGAGGATGGTGAGGGCGGGTGGAACATGGAGGAAGAGATGTTGAAGATACCATTGTGTTGGTGTTTCTCTTGGGGTCTTAGCCACAGAGCAGTAGAGTGTGCAGATGACTTATTTCTACTCCCTGTTTCTGACTATCAAAATACAATGTAGTATGATGATGATGATGTCTTAAAATGCAAATATGGAAGAATCATGTTATGTGAAGGAGGCACAAATACAGATACTGAGTAGACCTTGCACCTGCAGTATGGGTATTGTGGCCAGCTGATTAAGATAAAATTTTCACTTCTATGAGTTAACTTCTACATTTAATTAAACTGTCTAATTATCTTATGTCTTGATGATGACAGAATACCACTTGATGCTTATTAAAAAGCATTAAGACATTGTAATGATCTGAAGCATGAAGTGCTTAATGTCAATGCTTTATATACATTACAAATCATTAAAGCTTTGTAATGCAAGCATCATAATAAGCATTTTGCATCCTGTGTTTGGCATGCCTCATGGGGGTCTGACTGACCAATAAATAGACAACAAATTGTATGCAGGGATTTCTTGATTTCTTGATTTCTTGATTGGTGCTATTTTTACAACTAGGACCTTTACTCTTGTGTATGTAACTCTGAAAGCATAAATCTTGAGCTTTTAGCTTAAAAACTAAAACTTTAGTTACCAAAATCTAAGTGTACATTAAATGACAGATTCTGAAAGTCTGTAGGACTAGATGCACAGGACAAGAGTGGCATGTCTGTAATGTTGCACAGTGGTTGTACACATGAAGTTTTCATAGAGCAATGCAGCAACATCATATCAACTTGCATGTCAGAAAAACAAATGAATTAATAGAATTAATAAGAATTATACATTTTCTTTAAAAAATGATGACCGTGGCTATTTAAAAAGCTCCAGATATGAGTTATCTTGTCTCTACTACAAAACATGTTTCAGTCTGGAAATTAACAAATTATTCACTATGCAGCCAAAATTATACATTAAAAGGACACTGAAAGTCAGTCATAACTTATTAGGGTCCTTCCAACAGATAAGGTCAAAGTAATGCTTTTAATGTGCATAGCGACTCCTCAGTCATAACCCCTGCATTGCGAAAACACAGGGAGATTTCTCTGTCTGTGTTTTCTCCTCAAAAGCTCATTCATATTCTCATTGTTTCCTGGAAACACTGTTGCAAGTTAATGCAGCCTCATTTCTCTGTCACTCTATTAAAATGACATGTTGATGATGACACTGAAACTATTTCCAATTGCAAAATTCACCTCTATATGATAACATACTCATGGGCCTTGGCAGGTATGTCCAAATACTTTAAGGTTGCTTCTAGATTTGATTTTGTTCTCTTCTCTGAGGCAAAATATAATTACTATCAATCCCGAAGGTAGTGCAAAAATGAATGTCTAAGACAGTGAAAGAGAGTTAAATTAGATTGGAGTATATTCTGGTGTGTACCAGAACTGATTAACCATTTATGATTCAGGTATGAAAATAATTTGCCCTCTTACTAAACACTTCTTTCCATCTTGAAGCCTGTGTACAGTCCAATCAGTCTGACGCACTTTCTTCTCCAGTTTAAACAACACTGCTCATACAGAGTCCAACTATTACAGCTAGAATGTGAAAACATGTGATCAACTCAAGGTTATTTAAGTGAACATCCCCCTCATGGAGCGTCACTGAAAAGTTTTGTGAAGCATGTGTGGGCACATCAATTGTTAAATGTACTTGTGTGGTCAGTATGTGTGTGCAACTTGTACTGTACCGCCTTCAAATAAATAGTTCTCCTCATCTAGTTAGCATAATCATAAACAACAAAAACTGTATAAGAATTGTTGAGCTAACTGAATCATGTACAACTGCAGCTGCAGACAAATGTGTGTATTTAATGTCTGGTTTCTACAGTAGGACTTGAGGGTTTTAGTGTCAGTTTTGGGAAAAGTATATCAATATGATGTATGGGGAACTCAAAAAGACAGAGTATACTTTTGAAAGTTATATCTGAAATGATTCAGTCAATGTGCTGGATTTATGACTTCCTAACCTGTGCCACTGGTACACTATGTTTAAGTATTTAACATATCTCAATATTGTCTAATTAAAATTTGAAGTTCATTAGCAGTGTGAGTCTCTCTTGGTCTGCTATGACCAGTAGTTTATGGTTGCTATAATGGTAGTTTAATAAGTAAATATAAATATAATTGTGTAACTCATTACTTAATCCATTTACTGACTTTATTTTCTGCTTGTGCTATGTTTACACTATATTTTAGGACCCCACGGGTATTTTCACTTGTGGCTTGATAAGCCTCTGCTCAGGTTGGTGCTGGGTGGCGCTATGCATGCTGGGAATTACATAAGGTCAACAAACTGTTTGTAATAATAAGAATGATAAAGGTGTCATTTTTCTAGAATTAGAGTGCGATGTCTGTCACATACTGGAGACCTGCCAGACTGCTACAGACTGCAAGGTGAGTGTAATGTGACCAATAGACAGCTGAAACCATTAGTAGACTTGTACTGTAGAAGAAGGTAAAGTGAATAAGTGCACACTGTCCTTGAAAAATTCCATACAGGTAAAAGAAAAATGTAGTAAAAGTTGTTAATCAACCTGCCGTCTTATCTCATTCTTTCACCTCTATTTAGCTTTTCTAAATTGTTAAATTGTTCAAATGTTAAAATGACGATTATGAGAGAAATAAAGTGAGAACTTTTCATGTAAGCAGCAAACTGAGAAGAATCACGGAATCCTGCCATCCTTCACTTGTATTTACTTCATTGGTTTTTAGTTAGTCTTTGGTAGATCTTTATCGGGGAGGTAAAATACTCAATTTTTGGTCTTCTTATTACAATGTCATGGTCTGTTAGCACTTTCTTGAAAGTTTTCACTGCTCCAAGATATTGAAATAAAGCCATGTAATAGTCATGAAGAAGTTTTGCAAAAAATAGTAGAAGAAAAGTCTTTTAGAATGAAAAGGCTGCATAGCCCGCTAGAAGAATTACTCTAAAAAATGTAATACTTTCTCCCTAACTTTGCAAAATTGCAACAGTACTAACAACTGCGACATGGTGCATGACTGTCCCATGAGAGACCGAATTTCTAGTGGAAACACTGTAACCCTGACTTCCTCTCTCTTAGATGGCCAATCAGGAGGACTTTAAAGCTGCCATTTAAGCTACCTCATCACCATAGTGATACTTGTTCCAAGCTGGTATGATATGGATGCCGACTGGATCGCCTTATTAACTGACTGAAGGGCACCATTAGAGATAACACTTGTGATATTTGTTGACATTTTGCCAATGGACAGCAGCTCCCATTACAACATCCCATGGCCACAGAGGCTCTGGGCAGGATATCATTTCATGTCAAGTTTTAGTTAACTACACGACGAGTTTATTGATTGAAGGTGTTGTTAGGAGGCAGAAATTTCAGCTGTGACTGTACATCTATTTCTATCCAGCCATTAATAAAAGAGCAAACAGATATCGTTAAGTTATGATATGGAAGTAATAATCACCAATGTCACCACATCACCAAATACTCTCAGCCAGAACAGAATTAAATTAAATTGTCAGTTGGGTTTGATGGGAAGAGTAGTGTGTGCGTGTGTCACATCCAAAGGATGTGACATTTTTTTGTGACATTTTGTCTCTCCCACTAAAGTCAACAAACGACCACCATAACGACACAACACAACAGAAACCGAGCAATCCAAGTAGAAACTCCCTGCAGATATCAGCTCTCCAGCTAGCTGCCTCGGTTAACCACAACATATTTCACAACGAAATCAGCCTGCAATGACTAGCCGCCCACTCCGAGCACACACAGCTAAAACAACATTTTTTTCCTCAACAAAAGAGCAGAAAGCATACTCATTGAAATTGTATTGAAATTGCAATATGGAAGACTGCCATTTTCAAATCTCAGGAGGTGTAAATACTTTTTTTAATTAAATATGTTCATGCTGCAGAGATGTCCTGACCTACACATCATATTGTACGGACTTAAGAAGACATCTTTGTTTGGTACAGGTCTCACAAAATTTCCACCCTACTGATTTCAATGTTTTTAAATGAAAATGAGAATAATGATGTAAAAAAGATAATTCCCTCTAATATTGCAAATGATAGATATTTCTTCAGTTCAGCCTCAGTAATAAGCACACATTACACAACAAAATCACAGCATGTTGCTTCCTGGCCACAGCTCCCTGAGCCTCCTGGTGATTAGTAAATAGATCTTTTAATGGTGTACGTGAGGAAAAAGATATCACCTGCAATAGTCTAGCGTTGCTGAGCAAGCATGCAAGCAAGCGCAAGCAACAGGATATTGACTGCAGCTCACTTAATGCCCACTGGTGTCACCAATGAGAGGGGATTTCTGATCCTTACATATAAAGCCTTTAAGGTTAGGGTAAGGGTAAAGCAAGTAATGTTTAGGGTTAAGTCTATGGTAAGTCTCCAAGAAAAGAATGTAAGTCATTGTAAAGTCCTCTGAAGTGATGGAAACATGATTGTCTGTGAGTGTGTGGACTAGGGGAGTGAAAATGAGAAAGCCAAAGAGTTATTTGAAGGTTGCAAGTCTGACACTTTCAAGCGTGCTGTCTGTGATCAGAACACTGTTGCATATGAATGACCCCCTACTTACTCACCATGAATGTACAATGCATCTCTCTCTGTCTCTCACAGACAAACACACACACACACACACACACACACACACACACACACACACACTCTCTCTCTCTCTCTCTCTCTCTCTCTCTCTCTCTCTCTCTCTCTCTCTCTCTCTCTCTCTGAAGTGATAGACAGGATGCGAATGCTTTGATAGAAAATGTGATTCATTATGGCTGTCACTGCTGTCTTGTCAAGCTACGTTACAGAGCACAGGATATCTTGCAACACGGTATAATGTGTGACACGCAATAGACTTGCAATGATGTAATGACACTTCTAACCTTGACTGATTTAACATGACATCAATCAAATAGTTGCTTTAATTCTTAGCCCCTCACCTTCCATCCAAAAGTATTTTTATATGTGCCTCTAACTCGACAGGCAGCCCATGCATGGGTCAATCATTAAAAATGATGTGAGTAAATAACAGTACATAAATAGATACAGGCACACACTCAGAACATATTACTGTATAGTATTCAACATCATGCATTATTAATGAACTCCATTAATTATGAATAGGATGCATGGTGCTTCCCGCTTCATGCTGTGTGAGCAAACATTATCTGTGCATTATCATTCAATACAACAAATACATACCTGGTTTTACATAAGCTCCCCTTCTTATAATGACTTAACAACTTTTTGCTTTCTTTAGTTATCCCAAAGTGCATTTCTCTGTCTCTCACACTCTATTGCTCTCAGTTTGACAATCAGGCTTGTTGTTGTATATTAAATAAAATATGACATGTTTTCAGTCTGAGTATGATGTCTTTTAGTGAATATTTAGATGCACCTTGCTGTCTTTTTATGTCTCCTTTGCTGTCTTTATAGTCTGCCGCCGTGGATTCCTGTACATCACATGCTGCCCTGGGTCCTAATCTGTCTCTGCTCATCCTCATCACACTCTGGAGGTTTGAACCAGCACATAAGGAGCAGGTGCAATGCGAATCTCAAACACCAACTAGCCTTCAACCGCCAGCGTACACATAAGCATGAACAAGCAAGTGCTTAGTTGCATTTTACCTGCAGATTTGTTATCTGATTTATAAACCATGCTGCATCCCCTCACACACCCAGCAGGTAGGGACCTGTGTTCTTACCTTCTCCTCCCAGCTTGATTTCCAGGCCCTCCAGGGAGTTGGCTGAGTCCCCGTCCTCCAGGGAGAGCCTTCCAAACAGACTGCCAGCCATGGTGAACAACACCTCACCACAGTGCACACACTCACAGCAACACACCCAATACTGTATCTGAGGCAGACTGAGAGATCTTCCTCTCTCTCTCCCTATCCGTCCCTGATTCTCTATTCTTTCTGCCAAACAGAACCTTGCTCTTTCCTCCCTCTCCACCTGCTCTTGACGTAAATGTGTATAAGCTATGCCTGGCTGAGCGTCTTCTCCTCCGCATGAATGAATGGAGACGAGAGAGGGTTGTGTGTGTATGAGAAGGGGGGGGGGTGTACGATGCTTTCTCTAAGAGGAGGAAGAGAGGGAGGCAGGATGATTTTCCTCCAGGCTTCCCTGTGGTGGATAACTGGGGGAAGGAGCAGCAGAAGGTTGGCTTGTGAGAAGGAGATTGGTCAGGGAGGCGATATGTAGGGAACAGATACAAATATGAACGATACCCCACCCTGGCTGACATCACAGGCACAGGTACAAACACAGCCAGCCTTGCAGACGCAAAGTAAGTATAGGGTGCTTACTGGGAAATTTATATTTGTGCTTTCTGCTCATAAATCGAGGAAACGTAATGTGAGTTTTTTCGCTGAGGAGTTGAAATATATCACATTGTTTTAACTAAAATGTGACCCTTCTCTAACCCTTTTTCAAGCCTGCGCAGAAAGTAGCCTAGCTGAAAACCCTTTTGAAATTAAAAAAAGACATGAATTGGTTTGGAGAAACAATTTACTGTGTGTTACTAAAAATGCCAGTCATCCAGACTCGGCCGTAGTGTACAAATCAAGACTGACTGACAGCCCATTACAAAAAGAAACTCCACACACATTTTAACTCTCTGTGGAACTGCTTCTCTCGCTCTATCCAGCAGCTGACTGCGGCAATTTATTACAACATGATAAAATACTATAAAGCTTTGAGCTCTGGTTTTAGCCCTCTGTTCACTAATATATCTTAGTCTTAAAGGTGCAGTGTGTAGAATTTAGTGGCATCTAGCGAAACAGACTCAGCAGAAATAGAATATAGTTTTTATAAGTGTGTTTTAACCAGTGAGTAATAACTGGTAAATAAGCTTTGTTGTGATTTAGAATGAGCCCTTTATATCTACGTAGGGAGCAGGTGTTCTTCAACAGAGTCCACCATGTTGCACCGCCAGAACGGACAAAGCAAACACTGGCTCTAGAAAGGCCTTTTAAAGATTTTGAAGAGGGCACCTTTCTAGTGCTCAAACTAGAACATATATTTCCACAGTTATCACAGTTCTGCTTTCAATGCCAAGGTATGCATTAGAAAATTTGCTTTGACACCATCGACTTGGAAAAGCAGCAGTTCAACCGACACTTTTACACAAGGGTTTTAATATACTGATTAAGTATACATAGCTCTCATTACTTTACGCAATATTGTCACACATTTTAAGTCTGGGATCAGAGACAAGACATTTATGGCCTGGGATCCAGTGCAAGAAAGGAGGCACTGTTTGGAGCAGTTGTCATATTTTCAGCAGTTAGAGTTCTTTGAATTTGCTGCAGCCTGTTGTCAAGAGCCAGACTGATTGTCTTTCTAAAAACTTATTTTACTTTACTTTAGATGTAATCTGTAACAGAAGCCTCACTGAGGTACTGTGTTCTAATACATGTTTAAGAAAACAGACTGTTGTACTTTTTTCAAATGAACATCAACTCAATCAAATGACTGTAAGTCAAAAAAAGCAGGTATAAGGTTTACCATCCAAGTTTACCATGTTAAAGTTGGCTAATTAGCACTTAACACAAAACACAGCTGAGGCTGATGAGAATGTCATGACTCTTGTAGATATTAAAGTACTGGACACATTTTAACCTGATAGTGGTGATCACAAAAAATATTACAATTCAGTCTGAGGTGGGTGTGAATATGTGTACAAAATGTCAATCAATCCAATAGTTGATGAGACATTTCACTCGTGGTGTTATGGGATCACCACAGTCATTAGGATTCATGGTTTTGGCACCATGGATATCTGTACTAAATTTCGTACCAATCAACTGAGTAGAAGTTTAAATATTTTAAGCAGTAAATGAAAACCTTGACCAGATGGTGCTGCAAGAGAAAAAGTCATTAGGAATCATCCTCTGAACACCATGGAGACATTTCACTAAAAACCAAAAATCAACTTGCTGGTGGCACTACAAGAAAAGTCAGGGGATCACCACAGTGAGTAGAATTCTTAGTCTGGAAATCATGATTGTCGGTATAAAATCTCATGGCAATCCATCTGACAGTTTAAATATTTCAGTCTGAACGAAAGTGGTGGTCCACCTGAATGACTGACACTGCAATGATTGAATCGCACCACTAGCATGAGGAATCGTAAAATACCTCTGGGTGTCATACCTTACGATTCACCATTGATTAGTCATCAGCCCATATTAAAGTACTCATTTAATGCCTCTAATAGACAATGATTATGTGTATGTGTGTGTAAGTCTGAGCATGTACACATGTGCATATATACCACTGACCACTTGTGCTTATTTGACATGCCTGTGTGCATGAGTGGAGTGCTGTAAAGGGTACAACAGCAAATCCTTCGAGGCATGACTGATCTAAGACTGGAGTTTTGGCGCTCCATTAGCCAGCTCATTAAGTCACATTAGAACTCAGGAGATGAGATACATGTCCAGAGTGCTGGAATAACCACAAACCGTTCAGTATCTCCTCCCTCTCTTCTCTCTCAATATCTCTCTCTCTCTCTTGCTGATACATCCACACACACACACACACACAGAGAGAGAGAGAGAGAGAGAGAGAGAGAGATGCCCTAGTCATAGCAAGACCAAGTCACTTACCAGAGTCAGAGCTGGATGTTGCCACGGGCATTTTAAAAATTGGTTCCTCCCAGTATCCTCCACAAAACTTGTTAGGTCAACTGCAATGAAAGAGAGCACAAAGACAGAGAAGGGAGAGACATTAAAACACTAAAGAAGTATTGATGTAGAATATGAATGCAAAATCCTTTAAACTAAGTACAATCAAAGTTGAAATAAGGGGAGGAGCCTATAAGGAAATAAAAAGGAGTATGGAGAGGGAATACTTCCAGTCTGGAGGCAATAAAAGTACACCATATTATGAAATAGCCTAAAAATACAAGACACAGCTGAATGGGTGCTCATATACTAGGTGACCCCGTGCAAAGAGAAAATATACCAAATATTAATTAGGGTGGCTCATTCATTCCTGTTGTTCATTATATTAACTTTTTTTAATCACACAAAGTATATTAGGCACGATTAGTTTGTTTTTTTAATCAGTGTGGTACATATAAAGAGTAGAAGGTCAAATATTTGCACATTTTAGAGTTTGGTTGTTTTTGTGTGTGTGTGGGAAAAATTGTGTTGCTAAGTTGAGGCCCTTAAAATTAAATACCCAGGGAAGTCCAGGAAGTCTTAAACCAGCCATGACAAAGAAAACAAATCCTTTTTTGTCATAATCACAGTCAATGTACAAGCTCCCACACACGGCAACTGGTATCTAACTTTGTTAATACCTATTAATAGAAAAGCCGGTTGCTCTGGCAACACCCAAACAGTTTTAGCCGTCATGTCCGTCTGAAGTACTATTAGCAACAGTTGGAAAGATTGAGTGAGCGAAGGAGTGAGTGGGCAGGCCAGCTAACATTAGCTTAGCAAGGATCTCCTTTGACTCTAATTGATACATTTAACATCAGGCAGAAATAAAAAGACCATCCTGAGATCCAGAACTGGCTTGTCGGGCGATATGGCATTTGTGAAATACACACAGTGAATGGCAATTACGAGCTAATGAGGGGGTGTGAGGGAAAATAAACGGAAAAGGCAATCAATAGTCATGAGCTGAAGGTGAAACTGACAGAATAAAAATATAGAAGAGGGTTGAGGAGAAAATTGTCAGGCAGGAAGGCTGTTGCTGTGTGAAAACATGAGATGGGGGGTCAAATCGAAACAGAAAGAGAGAGCGTGATCAAAC
The DNA here is from genome assembly GCF_963691925.1 of Scomber scombrus. NCBI lineage: Eukaryota > Metazoa > Chordata > Actinopteri > Scombriformes > Scombridae > Scomber > Scomber scombrus. The sequence goes on from NC_084990.1 coordinate 10,159,944, forward strand.
AATAACAATGGGGAGGAAGAAAGGGTGCAGCTGATGAGGAGAGGCTGCAGTATCCAAGGATGCTAATTCCTGGTCGCCATGACAACATCTATCCATGGTGGAACCAGTGCTGTAGTAGCCAAAACCCAGCAATGTCACCACAGGGTGACTTGTGTGCGAATGTGTGTGTGTGTATATGTCAACATTAAAAATCCTGTTTCATCCTCATCATAACTGAACTAATTTTGGAGCGATTAAGCATTTTCACACTGTGTTCCTGTATTTGAGGATTTATGCTAACAGTCCAAATGGGGGCACTGTCAGTAATAGAGACAATTACATTACAAATTCTTCCTGTCTGGCTTCCAAATCTTTTTATTTAAAGAACTGAATAAATATATTTTCTCCCTCATATGAAATCGTATTTCTTTTTTCCTACACTAAACTGGCTTTTCATTTTCATCTACAAAGATACTTTCATCACTCACAGATTTCTTCTCTAGCCTCTCAGCTGTCAGTAAAAACGAATATAAAGATGCTTTCGAGCTCAGTGTTATTTCATTTCACTAATTTTATTCTCTTTGCTGTGCTCAAAATATTCCCAAATCTAATTTTTTCTGAAATTTGCAGTTTTCAGTTTTGTGTTTAAGTATTATATCAAAGCATCCCTTGGCATCAGTTAAAGGTTCATCTCATAAAGAATATAGTACAAACTCACTGAGAGAAAGGGCTTACTTGGGAGGAATATATTATAATCTAAAATATTGATCCACCAAACTGAGGAAAGCCTGGGAATGTATTAGAAGTGAAATTATGGAAGACAATTGGGGTAAATGTGTGATTTTTATTCATTCCTCAACCATCTGTGTTATGATACGTTTCAAGATATAAAGACAGGTTCGATCCTCCTGTAAGTCCATTATATACTTACAATAACCTGGTTTCACTGCTTTTTTCCTGTCCATAGATTTTGGTCCTCTATATTTAACTCCCTCTCTTTGCCTTATGTAATAAATCTATTTCTTCTAACCCACGGACATGTCAAGTCCAATTCTAATAGTACCACCTGGACTCGACTGACTCATCACAGAAAAAACCTGTCACATTTTTCAAGTGCCTTTTTCTGTGTGTATTAATTGTGTATTAATTGGTGTGTATGTATGGGTGGTACAGGGTAAGCTTTTTCCTGTATTCGGGAGGTGTGGGACTGTGTATTAATGTAATTTATGTATACTGGTACAAATGAAGTCAAAAATGTCTCCTGTGTCTTCTCTGGGGATAACATGTTTACTTGTTTAACAGCTGTAATTGCTGCTACCGGTGTGACATTGAAAAGCACATTCTTAGATGCTGAAGGCCTTTTTCAAAACTGCGATCTATGCGGATCAGGTCCTTAATACCGCATACCAGTCCCCCAGGCTTATCCATGGCATCCCCTGTTTGCGCTGGGAAATGAGAGAGCTTGTTAAAAGTATGCAGGGACCACACAGCGGCTAAGAAGCCAAAGCTGATTGCAGCAGAGCTTGGCCGTGTTAGAGCTGTGCTGACACACTGAAGGGGTTGGGGGGATGAGCCAAGATCTTTTCTGCTCCTTCACTTCATTATTAACCCTGGTTCTTATTTCATTTTACGAGTGGGATAAAATTAACTAAGATCTAGTAATGGTGGAGCCATCACCAGTGGTGGTATTTTCTGGTTAATTGGTTGGCATTTTCTTTCAGAAAAGCTTGGCTGTCTAATAAGAGTTGTAACCAGTAACTCTTTAGTTAAGGATTAAATAGGTCATTTTAATAATAAATGCTTATTGTCTTTCTGCTGCAGATGGAAAAGACCCTGAGTTGTGCACCTTGTGGGTCCGTCTGTATCTATCAGCAGTAATATCTAAACTGCCTTGCACATTGAATGATTTCCACTGTCTCCATTAGTCAGCTCACACACATACATGCAGTAACACACACACACTCCATCTTCCACATTGTATTTGTAAGGGGAAAGCAGCTCAATAGCACAGCTGCCATGACATCACATTCACAGACCTACTATCATCTCTACAGAGTCAATCTATTGAAACAAAGGGCAGCAAAGTGTTGGATTTGGTGTGTGATTTTGTCTGTGTGAATGCACAAAGATCTATATTTTATGTTTTTAGATACTTTTGAAGCTCCTAAACAAATGGCCCTGCACAGTGTAACAAAGGGAGAAGTTGAATTTCTTATGTAACCATTAATAAGTGCAAAGGTCAGGGCTTTGTTGGCTTGCAATATCCCTGAAATTCAAAGGAATAAGTGTGACAGCATTTAAAGATTCTGGTTTCAAAATGAGACTGAATGATCTGTTGAAGATCTACTACTCATTGAGGATTGTGATTTATTTGCTTCAAATTGCTTTACGTTTGCTCTTGAAGGATTTTTTTTCATATACGATCTCTAAGCCCACTCTCTCACGTGAAACCCATTAACTATGGTAAATATTGTTATGACACACATATTCATATTTCACATTTTGGCCTAAAGCAATGACACAAGTGGTGGCCCAGGTGTTTGTATACTAAATGCAAAATGCCTACAGCTGTTCCCACAGTGAAGCTACATTCAAGCCTGTAACATGCTCTCACACACACACGCATGCACACACACACACACCAGCGACCAAACAAGTCTTAATCCACACACGCAGGCTGGCGTCAGGCCTAAAAATAACCCTGTGTTCCCACAGGTTCAGCTCCTCTCATTACTTTACAAGGGAAAACTGTCGTATCCAAGACAACCATCAGCAACTCTTCGCTTTTTTCCCCAGCGCTTTGCCATGGCAACAAGGAAAAATGCGTAAAATAATAATAAGTTGGAGCTAAAATTGGATCTATTAAAAGGTTTGAGCAACACTTTAATACGGAGTTGCTCTCTATGTGAGGAAATGATTTTATATCAACATCACAATTGAAAAGAAAAAGAGTGTAGCATTTACACAACAGGCAGGAAATCATTTTTGACAGATCTCACCAGCCAAATACTCTGACAGCACTTTCAGAGCTGAGGTCAACCATGAAATAAAGTAAAATCAGACCTGTTGTGTTTAGCTCCTTTGGCCTGAGTGCAGCAAGTAAATGAACCCTCCAGCTGTGTCTGATTACACTGTTTCTAAAGCTCCAGAAATCCTGAAAAACGTAATCAGACCCCAAAGATAGGACCAGGGTACTGATTCAAAGAGCCTTTTTGGGGATTATTTATTTTAGGGGGAAAATGTATATCTCTATCACCAAAATTTTACACAATCACTCATCCATGCAGAGGATAGGAAAGAGTTTATGCTATTCTTATTAAAATACTGGATAAGAGCACTTCAGAGGCTACATGAAAACTACCAGAAAAGCTTCTTTTGAGTATCTGCCCTAAAGCACCAGTGTGTTTACGCTTCCCTGTTGTCAAACTCGGCTATATTCCAGACTAAAAAGACGAAATTAAAGCAATTTATTCAATCTTGCCTTCTGGGGCTGATATTAACACCCAAGTGGCTACAAACGCCAGTACAAATCAAAACAGTGTGTGGAGGTCTTTTGAAGGTGGAGACAAATTCAAAAGCAGTTTAAAGCCAGTAAGTGCTGCATGGTTGAATGAATCCAAAAATAAAAGGTGTGTCAAACACACACAATGTGCTACTACCTGGCACTGCAGTGAGAAGAATGGAAAATAACATTTAAGTCCTTTTTTCCTGGGCACAGTCTGAGCTTAATCTTTCATTCAAACTTCATTCTAAATGTAAACTTTTAACCATCAGCTAACAACTACAGGACTCATTAGTCACCTAAGCCACATGAATCACCCGGAGATTCTCAAATAGCAAGTATTTTACCATGCATTTTTCTGTATTCTGCATTATTACTTCAGATCCATATTTTAAAACAGCACTATGACACATGAATTACCAGCAGCACGAGATATCACTTGACAGCAAGACATTTAATATAACCAGATCAACTTTAGGATGTGGGTCTTCCTTTTCCCCCAGCTGATATGGATTGTAATTGGTGTAATTAAAATTAAATGTCACATACATACCACTGAGAGGGTAAAGGACTCAGGCAAAGTGCTGAGAGCCACCCAGGGGGAGCGTTTACAATCACCACCCTGCCTGGATTTCATTAAAAGGTCCCAGCTCCTTCTGTCATTTTTTTCTTAAGAAGCAGCCATGACGGAATAAGCAAAATGAATGTCATTGTTTCAATGTCAACTAAATCTCTCTTGAGAGAGACTCTGTGGCTTACAGCCTGAAGATTACAGAGTAAATCCCCACTTTTAGGGCGAGGCTGATACATTGGCTTGTCCGTGTTTATAGCCAATGCTGGCATTTATTAGGTATTGGATAATATGGTGGGTCTGGTGTAAAGATGTAAAATGCCAGCACAATATACAATAGGGCTGTACCTAATGATTATTGATTAATTGACGTAATTTCAGTAAAAGGGGATAAATGTCCATCACAGTTTCCCAAAGCCCCCCCAAAAAACAAAAAAACAAACATTAAAAAATCTGCAATTAAATGTTTGGCTTTTTTTTTCTTTAAAAATGTGTCAAAATTACAAACCAATTGTCAAAATAGTTGGAGATTAATTTTCTGTCAAACAACTAATCGATTAAGAGACTAATCTTTGTGGCTCAAGCTAAATGTTAATACCAAAATGCTTGCAGTGACAAGCTTGCATGCTGATGTTTAGTAGCTATAATTTTATCATGTTTTTCTTGGCTTAGCTAGTTAGCATGCTAACATCTGCCTATTACCAGCACAGGGCTTACCAGCACAACTACAACTGAGGCTGATGGACATGCTAATGGTTTTATAGGTATGGAGTCATAAACATAAATAAAAATTTTGACCTGATGATGGCGCTAAATGAAAAGTCAGGGGATCACCAAAGTTGTTGAGTGTCATCTTCTAGGGAACGCGTAAGTGTATCGATACCAAATATAATTGCAATCCATTCAATGCTTGTTGAGATATTTCAGTCAGAACCAAAGCAGTGGACCGACCGACCAACCGACCCACCTACCAACCAACCAACCGACAGACTGAAAGATACCTTTAGAATGGCTAAAAATATCATATTCTAATATTAAAAGATCCATGTATATAAACACAGTAATGAAAAGCGGGGGATGAAATCATCACTGATGTAGCAGATGTGAGAGTAAATGGGCAGGTTATTTTTATGAATGACACTGCAGTATTGGGGGAGAGAGATGCTGAGGCTTTGTGATTTGCTGCTGATTAATCTCGCTGTGGATGGGTCCTACTTTTGAAGCCTTCTCTCTGACAGCTACAGTTAATTAGAATTCCTGCTTGATGCAGTAATTAATCATTCAGAATCAGTGCATTAGAGCAGCAAAACTGAACTGGTCTGGTATTACTGAAGGTGTTTCTTACGGAGAGCATTGCGTATGTACTATGAAACATCAAACAACCAGAATCCCTTCTCACCAAGATCTGCATGGGGATCATGGGTGACATGAATTGTTCTAATGTGTGACCAATGTTAAAAGATTAGTATTGATGTAAAGCATGCATAACTCTGAGGCTCAGACATGCCGCAGTCACGTTGACTGCATATTCAGGCTGCTGCAGACATATTTTCGAACTCTTTAGAGTCCAACTTAGAGCAGTTACAGAAGTGCTTAGACAACATTTCTGTCGAGGTAAACTAGACCTCCTTACAGTCAACTTCCCACTTCCAACACATAAACTGATAAGAAGGCTGAAGTTTCTTAATCCCAGTCAAAAGCTCTTTGAGACCTATCTGTCTGAGGTTTGATATAAAAATCCAGTTGAGTTGTTATATGTGGCACTAGTAATACTGGAAGTTTAAGGAAACTGCGCTACTCATGATAGTGCTTCAGTTTGAAAAGACTCCTCCAAAATAACAATATGATTCCCTTCTTTGTATATAATATTTGTCACCACCATGCCTTTTCCTGACAGATTTGTTCTGTGCAGAATTAGATCAACTTTTTATGAAGAAAAATGTAAGTGACAAATTCAAATACTTTCATTTATGAGGCTGCTCTATTAGCAAACAATCTTTACTTCTTTTTAACCAACAGCATACATTTCCTGGCAATTACACAGACAAACTTTGCTTGTTTATGAGGTCTAGCGGAGTAAGACCTAAACTTAAGTTGTAAATGTATGTAAACTTAAGATAATATGTTACTGTAATCGCCCTCCGATCTCCCCTTCCGGGATGCTTTAGGGCCACAAACTGTACAGCATCACAGTGCTCTGTAGTTATCTGCTGCCTGAATAGTCCCAAATGGACTGTACATCTCTTTTACCACTGAAAATACAATAACATCTTTCTCATTGGCAGAGGTCATTTGAATACTTCCTCTACAGAGACAAGATTTGCTGACAGTAAAACACGAGACGGACATCATAAACGGTTGAACGGCTAGATCTGAAAAGCCTCCCATTAAGACAATCCTAAAGTGGTAATATAGGCTTAGCATTAGTGTCTGAGTGGAATTTGATGCAAGCAAGTTTGTAAAACCACTAGGTCTGCAAGTTACCATCATTTTTCCATTATGAATTCATCTTTTTATATTTATAAATAAATATATATATACTCGACTATATCGACTAGTTGTTAAGTCAATAAAATGTCAGAAAAAGGTGAAAATGATAATATCTGCTTCCTAAAGCCCAAGGAGCAACATCAAATGCCTCGATGCCCACAACCCAAAGATATTCAGTTTGCTATCACAGAGGACACAAAAGAAACAATTTTACTTTTAACGGCTTGGAACCAGATCATTCTTGTTTTTCTTTTAAATAAATGACGCAAAACAATTAATCATTTATCAAAATCATTGGCAAATAATTTTCAATAAATCAAATGGCAAATGTTCGCAGTTCTAGAAATTGCAGTGATGTTGGGAATATTTTCCTGATGTGATGCACTTTTAATTGCATATCTTTAGAGAGGTGCAACATAGGCTCTTTTTAATATTTTTCTTGTTTTTGCTTTTGTAGCTGTCAATGTAAAAAATGACAACTTGCCTTATAGTCGTCCAAACGGACACTTATTTTAAGGAAAACATCCCCTCTCTTATAAAAGTGTGCTTACCATCAAGCGCTCAAACATCTGTGCACGTCCCGGTGTGTGGGCATGCGCAGTGACAATAAATAAGTGCATGACGTCCATCCAGTCCTTGTTATTAACATCACTCTTTGAATTGATCTCAAATACTGAGGTGAGACATATATTATTTCTGAATTAGGGGTGCCAAAGATAGTTGTATTTCACCTGTCGGCGCTGTACAGGTGTAAATAACCTGAGGTCAATGAAGCTAACACAATGAAAAGTGCATGTGGCTGCTGATACAGGCAAAATAAGGTGCACGCGCCTGCCCAGCCTTCTCTCTTGCTGCGTTACCTTGTTGTCGGAGGGAAAAAAACACACACACAATGATTGATATGAGAGGATTTAAAAGTCATTTTTAAAGGTAATAATTGTGAATTGTATTATATGCTTCTTCTTTCACAGGAAACATGAAATAATGACTGCGTGTATCAACATCCAACTGACGAGAGGCGAAGGTGGTCTATGGAAAACGGCGTTAATTGTACCCTGAACTACACACCACGTTTCCTCAGTGAAAAACAAAGCGAAAGGTTAAAGAGCTCACCTGCCCCGGTCACCTTTTCTCCGGATGCGTCCTCAAGCCTGAGATGCAGCAAGATGTTAGAGGCAGCCTGTCTCCTCCACTCAACTAGCAGTCGCTGGCAGCTCTTGTTAAACCTATGCAGCCACTTTCACAACACCGAAGCCAACAGCAACCCACACAGACGGCTATCTTTAACGAAACCTGATCTAAAACTGCTCCCGCGCTTGGACAAATAGCTCCATCGATTAAAGGACACCTGGCTGCTCTGTAATGCACTGATACGGCTTCCCTAAAGAATGCACAAGAAGGTTTTGTGATGACAAACGCGTCTTTCGTTGTGGTACAACGGTGAGAAGTTGAAACCTGACTGCTACCATCGATATGAGCCTCTACAAGACCACCGATAAGACAGAATTAACTTAAACGTAAATGCTCTTTTCATGGAGATACAGTGACATCTAGTGGTACTAAGAGTGTAGTACACTCACACAAATATATTAAAACACAAGACATTAAATAAAAATAAATAAATTTAAAAAAGACAAAAATAATATAATAAATTAATCAAATACATACTAAATATATATATTTGTTTTGAGTGTACTACAAGAGCAGATACAGGCTTCATCAAATATAAAATGAATAAATGAAGGAATACCAAAGCTTATGTGTGTCTATGTAATACTTTAATTGAATTCTTTCTTTATTGTAAAGTGATTGATTTTGATACAAATTATTTACATTTTTGGCAGAGAACAAAGACATATACCTTCAGAGTCAGACAGACAGAGAGAGACAGAGATTGGCATGCATATTTGCAGTAATTGAATATGGAAAGTCACAATGTCCAGTGCAGATTGTCTGTTGAGAATCTCATTTTTATTTTTGATTGTAGGTTAATTTGAGGATGGGGGTCGGAGGTAAGTGGGACGGGTTTACGTGGGAGTCATTTACCACTCATCATTGTAGTCCAAGCTGTAAGAAAAGAAAAAAAAGTTTGAATATTTAACCTTTTTTTATTTGCAGCTTCCACACAGCTTATTAAATCAACTGTTTGAACATGTGATTGTGATATTATATGATGATGACATGACAAATAAGCTGTGTAAACCCATAAGTGAGATACAGTCCTAATCAATAATCACTCGGAAGAGGAAAATAATATTGACCAGGAGCTCAAAAACAAACAGCAACACAATCCTTCTGCTGCAATGATTACAGCAATAAAGCAATTTGACAATATGTAAATTGGACCGGTACTGGCAGGATTGTGTCTCCAATATTTTAAGTACAGGGCAACTAGAGGTACAAACTTATACATACAGCAAATGCATTGACAAAAACCATTGTTCCAAATAGTTCACTTCATTTTAGGTACTTCCTCATTAAACTGCATGTTCCTTCTTTATTAATAATGACAAGCCGGTTTCTTATCATATTTCAAATCACTGTGTGGAGCACTGAGTGTGACCAATCAGACCTCCCTCACCCCCCCCCCCCCCCCCCCCCACCCCACCCCCCCCCTGTAATGAATCTTTTATTCAATGTTGGATATTGGCCAGTCATGCAGCCACAGATATGATTGTCATCACTGACCAAAGACACATAAAACTAGTCTGTAAATCAATATCTTTTTTTTTAATACAAAGTTTATGTATTAGCTTTCTCAGTTAAATATTTTGGTAATTTGTTTGGTTTAAAAGAACATATTGGAAGAGGAGATGGATCATAGGTAATGATAATTATCTGAAGTCTTTGTATACATTTTAGCATCCTCTCCAACTTTAAAATAATGTCTGTAATTTTAGGCACACAAAACACTGTCATTTGTTAACTTCTCTATTAAAAACATCAGTTTGAATCTGTTTTTCTCACCGTGGTTCAGAGTCTTGGCGAGAATCAGCTCCAAACAGCAGCCATGCCACTGCCTCCTCGGGGGTCGACCTCTTCCCGTACCTGGAGAAAATCAAACACCAACATCTAACAGCTGCAACTGAATAGTAATTGGAGATCATTCAGTTCATGTGAAACGCTTCTCAGCTCTCTACCGGCTGTCACTATATCAGCATTTCTGCAATCAAGTTGTGCCACCAGCCCTGTTATGAATTTTAGCTATGGGACATCTTTTTCAAAAACTCATTGGGCTGTGAATAAAGTCAGACTTTATCAATACTGCGTCTCTGCTCACTCTCCACAGCCCAGTGTCAAATCAGCTGAGCAATTATCTGAGAGAAAAGGAGAATTTTTCAAGTTCACTTCTCAAAGAGCAAACACTACAGGCTCCTCTGACTATTAAATATTCTGTGATTACCAAACCTTGATTTTGATCTACTAAGAAACAAAAGGAAATTCTTTGGATGTCTGTTGCTCTGATGTGTCTCAATTAGTGTTACAAGATATGGGGTCACAACGGAGTCATTACTGGCCCCTATCTAGTCTGAACTTTAAATACCTGCCTGAGGAAAACCAGGCTCCTGTCCTCCTTTGCCTCATTATTTCTCTTAACAATCACAGCGATAATTTAAGCTTAATGAGCCAAGTGCCCCCCAGGCGGCTATCCTTGCTAACTTGTCCTTGAGGCAGAAATGTAACCCTTCACATCAAGAGAGGTAGACCACCTGGCTGACCCAAGCAGAGGATTAACAGATAATTTAAATGAACTATATAAACGTGGAATCTTAGAAGATGCTGATTTTGACTATATCTAGCAAACACGTATTCCACTGTTAATCTGCTATTGGAATTATAGATTTAGGCATGCAATATGTGTTGATTGAAGAGTTATTTGCTTGCTATTATAGTCTGCCTGATATAGCTCTGGGGCTTCTGTGCAGATAAGCGACTGTTTTACAACACGGAGGAAATACCTACGTTGTCTTTCTTGAGATAGGTAAACTCACCTCTGTCTGGTGATGAGGTTGACATAATGCCTGACAGCTGCGTGGTATTTGGCCCAATCCTCCGGCGAGGCGTTGCCCCCCGGGCTCTCCGGTTTGGGAGGGTAGGCGTCCGCAAAGCTGCTCAAACACACCAGCAGGCAAACGACGAGCGCTGCCAGCATCATCCACGATCTCAGCATGTTGGCCATCTGAGGTAAAGAAGAATATCTCTAAAATATTCTGCATGAATCAGGACTCTTGAATTAACTTTTATTTTACTTTTACTCTGTTTCAAAGTTAATTTCCTTTCAGATAAATATTTAAAGGTTATACAGTGTATTAGTGCATGCACAAAACGATATAAATACATTAATTAACATGCATTTCTGCATAAATTACGCACACAAATCTTTCTAAAGTGCAGCAAATAAATATCAAAGTAAGATGACTTACTTTTTTTTATCAGTTGTCTCTTGATGCAGTCACTTGGTTGGTGCCCCTGTCTTGCTCCTCTCTCGGTTCACAGGATTATATAGTGCGGGATGGATACCTGATGCGCACTGAGTAACACTTAACCACACCCCTCGTTTTTTCATCCAGCAGCAGCGTGTGAGGGGTCACACACATGTTCACAGGCTGGTGGACGCACTCACAGCTGAACTTCACTATTTTTTGCTTTTTTTTTTGGTGTGTTACTAAAGATGACTGCTGAGGTTCATTTCTTTGTAATCGTGAAAAAGCTAATTTCTCTCAGGCTTGTGTTAATGAGCTTCCAGCACCACGGACAGCGCCAAGAGTCCTACTGTTGTCATAAAGTACAGTAGTCCCTGCTATGATTTATGAGCTCAAATCATGTTTCAGATAGGTTGAAGGCAGTGTACAGCAGTGTAAATCAAATCCTAAAGTTTACTTGTTCATTCATATCGTCAAAATGTTTTTTTAACCTAATTCCCTTATCCAAGATGTGTAAATTTGTCTGCATGTGTGTGTTTGTTTTCCATTTATGTTTTTCATTTTTGTCTTTGTATAGCATTTTGTAATATTAATAATAAGCTCATCTTGGATCTAAAAGGAACTTGTGGGTGATGGGCATTCATCTCAAAACAGTGGCACAAACCTGCACTCACCTACATTAAAGTTACAATGCCTCTCCCTCAACAGGCATATATACCGCCCCTCCATCTCAAAATAGCTCAACCTAGAGTTCAGTAACCACAAAACACCAGCAATCAGAGAAAAAGTACAACTGGCCCTTCATACTTTAAATAATGGAACGCACAGCACTTCACAAACCACAGTCAGAGAGAGATGGGATGACTGGCCCCACTATGTCTGCAACACAGCAATTGAGGGAACACATTTTACTAGCTATCACTAAAGTCTCTATCCAAGGATCACTTTCTCTGTTGACAGAAATGTTTTATTATTGCTGCATTTTGTCAAGGACATCTTTACATCGCACACAGTCATTTTTAATAGAACTTACATGCATGTACTCTCATTAAGGGTAGAAAGAATTTCTGTGTAGTATTACTGTGTCAGATATTTAGGTATAAATACATGATACTGAGTCAGGGTTTTGGTAAGAAATGTTGTTAGTAAACCTTAACAACAAAATTAAAATGCGGAGTGCACTTTATACACAGTGCTATACAGTATATTCACATGACTGTTAGGCCCACATTCTAATAAGGCAAATTAATTCGATTTTTATATTAATTAAGGTGAATTTTGTGCAGTGCACAGAGACGAGTGTAATCAGGGTAATCCAATTGTTTTATTGACTCCAATCAATTCTGTGCATGGGTAATTAATGAATTCACCTTAAAATAGATACAGAGTATACGTGATGGAAGTTGCCTGTTTGTGAATACGCTAAAACTATTTCCAAAATATGGACATTTAAATTCTTAGCAACTATTTGCCCTAAAGAATGAATAGAAACAGATTTATATGATGAGAATTCATGTGTTCATTCATTATTATGACATCTTCTCCAGGAATGATGTGGTGATAAAGCCCTTAATATGGTCTGGAGGTCATAGGCTACACTGTCCACAAATCAATAATGCTATTGTGTTTCGCATACTCACATGAAAATAGCCACAGTGTGCTTTAGGGAAAAGTAATTTAAAGTGCAGTAATTCTTTTATGATTGGTGTTCAAATATCAGTTTTATTAACCCATACATGTTGCCTCTACAAATTCATAACACCACAAAGACTCTGAGGGTGGGTGTGGGCTGATGACGCTAATGTGACATGAGCACACACTTGCACGAAGACATTGTGTAAACAAATACCTTTCAGGTCTCAAGTGCTGAGAGTGAGTCTAATGTAATCGGTCGGATTTATGACCATTGCAGCGGCTCCTGTTTATCTTGGATATTCACGGTCTGCTGTTCAGTTCATGACGCCTAAAGTTGTCCCTTATTCTACAATGCAGGTGCACTGAACTTTTTAGTGTGTGTGTGCATGTTGAGGGTTTTCTGCCTCTGCCTATATGTTTGCACAAAGGATATAAAGGACAGAAAATGGATGTGCATCCAATTTTATAACAAAATAGTAAAATGTATCCTAGTTTCCTTCCCCACTATAGAGGCACAGTCTATATCCTGTCTAGGATTATTGGGGATAATTGCAACTCCTCGTCATTACTAAACTAATCATATGTAACAATATTAAAAGTTAACAAAATTATTTTTTTGCAAAACATAAACAATGTACTGCAATTAGAGCATGCTTTACATCCCTTACTTGGTTGGGATTTCTTTTTTTACTTGTACTGGTTATGCACTGTTTCAAGTAAATGTATATACATTTTTATACTGTTACTACTATCTATGATACTATATATATAGATATATACAGCACTGTACATTTGGGGATTAAAAGTGTGATGAGTGCCTATAGTATTCACTTGCCAGTGTATGTGAATGTCTGAAAATGAGGAAACCTGATAACAATAATGGATTTTACACTTTTACTTAAAAGAAGCAGCCTACCTTGAATTTTTGGGAGGGAACCATTCCCTTGCTTGTGGGAAAATGACTGATTATTGGTTGCTTTGGATCAAAATGAACTGTGTCATTATTAAAAGCTACATATGTGTCAAAACCTGTATACTGGCATTACATCTGACTGTAATGCTGTATTCATGTATAAAGCAAAGTTTTGCTGTGCACATGGTTTAATTTTTTCCCAATTGTTTCACCTTTCTAAACAGTAAACCAGTCTTAAAAAGTGTAAGTTAAGTTAATAGGAAATTTGTTCTCTGCTATTTATTCAGGCAATAGCTTTCTTTTCATTTTTTCAGGGGGTATTTTCAGCTGTTATAGAGAGCAGCAAACATGGGAAGGGACATGACAGAGACATGCGACAAAGGTCCTTTGTCAAAATCCAAGAGAGGATGCTACAATTACAGGGTATGCATGTTAGCCATCAGCCTACATGCTTATTAAAGGCTTATACGAGATGCATTCTATAAGATACAAGAAAAGCAACATGTTGTACAAATGTAGCTAGAGTGTTTTACACAACAAAAAGGACACCTTCATCATAATACTTTACAGCCCTACTGTATAAGATTAGTATCAGATCATACATAAATCAAAGAAATTGTCATGGTGTCATAAAACATAACAGCATGGAGCACGTCCCACTGTGCTCTCTAGGGAAGTCATGACAACTCTTCTTGTGTGCTGTTTATAGAGTCGTAAAAAAAACAACGGTTTTTCGTGTGTCTGTCCCTAAGCCCTTGTCAAAAACACAAGTTGATTTGGGCATAAATCCTCACTGACAGCCTCCGGGGAGCTGCTGTTGTTGCTGACAATAAAGCAGCAGTTAAAGTGTATATGACCATGCCATAAAGGCTGTAAGTGGATTGTGGTATTACACATTGATTGCATTGGCTGTTTCTGAGCACTTATTGTACCATAATTCAAATGATACTAAGGGACAATTAGTATGATGCAGTTTTTAAACACCCGCTTACCTCCCAATTAATGCAAAATGGAACCTAAACTGGAAAAAAACATTAACAATTTGATGCATTAAAAATAGGGATGATGTTGAAATAGTGGATAAATCCTCTCCCATTCAAGGGAAATAATGTGAGTCCTCTCCGCTATAATCACCCATTTCCCACAGCTAACGGTGGCTCTCCTGAACATTTTGTTAATTCTACTCCAGTAATCAACATTTCTGTGTTCACTCTACAGGCCATAAAAATCGATGGCAAGAAACAACAATATGTACAAGACAAACTCATTAGCTCGCTCCTGTGTTTGAAGGTAAACACTGAAAAAGTAACAGCCTCAGATAAGGGAAAGGGCAGACGGTTAAAGTTTTCACAGTCCAATAAACTCCAGCTAATGCACTCCTGGAGAGCAGTTTGGGCTCCTACAAAAGGGGAGAAGTGTTTGAGTTGCCATCAAGGCCAAGATAATGGGACCAGTAGGAAGCTGCTTAATTATCAAAACTTTTTCTTTATCATCTTTTTAAGTTATACTAACTTTTGCCACTGGTGCTAATGTCTGTGACCATGTTAGGCAAGAAATGCACGCCTAACATAACATTTTAACATATTCTCAAACAAATCATGGTATTGGGAAATCTACTTACTGTAGTAGACTTCTGCACCTGTACTCCTTCAACGTAGCTCTAAAAGCTTTTCCCCTGAATCTCTGTCTTCACTTTAGATAGTAAAACAGCTTTCATTTCCATTTGCATGACACATGCTGCCTAGTCCAAATAGGAAAAGAAGATTACACACACACGCGCACACAAAAGACCATTCTAGTGTAAGAGCAATCTCCCAGGAGAAAATCTGACTCCTTCCTGCCATCACTGACAGAAAGGGGGAAATGATTACACAATTTTATTTAGTCTTATCTCTAGAGTGGGGGAGCCACTAATATGAACAGAGTGCTTTTCAGCTAGCTAGGTCTGTTTGCACAGCTCAGACACAAAAGGGGGGGATTGATGGCAGTCCACTACCACCGTGTGATTATTCATGACCATATAAATGTCTCTAAAAGGGTCCACTAAGTGTCAGTCAAAAGAACTGTGGAATGAGTAGTGGGCAAACAGTGACATATTTGAGCCTCTATGATAGGTACTATAGGGGCACAACACTTCCTGTACCAAACCCTACAAACAATCAGCTTATTTCTCACTGCAGTCATGTCCTAAACAATGGATGCACCAGCCAGGGCTTCTCATTTGCTTTCCAAAACAGCAATGCCTTATGTGATTCTCGTACCCCCAGAGGAGTGACGCCACTCCGCCAACAGCAGCATCACTTAGGCCATTTGTCTTTTCTGGAAAGCAGAGCTAACCAATTACAGCAATATCCCACCAACTGATGTGTTTATGAGCGAGCCTGTAACGGCGGCTTCAGGTAACCCTGATGGATGGCAAGACAGGTGTAAGCGGGCTCGGGAAAGATGGATGATTTGATTCGGGGCATGTTCTCAAATTCACTACAAATTAAGGGAGTCAGCTTGCTATTTATGAATCAATATGATCACTGTAGACTCTGTAATGGCAGCATGAAGTCCGAATGTTACTCAGTCGCCTTCCATATTCTGGGCATCAGATTGCACAGAGGTTGATGACTTGGTATGCCGTAAACTTGCAGCATCACAGTCACAAAACAAGACAAGTAAGCAAGATGACGTCATGAAAGATATGACTCATGCATCACAAAAAGCTGATGTTGCAGGAGATTTCAGGTCCCAAGGGAGAGGGGGAGAGTGAGTGTTAACTTCGGATCTCTTCCCAATGGACACCAATTATACAAAACAGGCTTTTTTTTCTCTCTAATTTCTGGGGAACTCTAAATGAAGAATATTTACATGGTCTGATACACAGTGCACATACCAATGCCCACCAGAATCAATTCTTAAAGTAATTACAGCAAATGAGCTACATGTTACTGAACTGGTTGGTCATCAATACCTAATGAAATGATCTCTTTTCCAGGACTGATGAGATACTGTCCATCTTTGAGATTTTACAATCAATTGCTGTTGTTGATGAGGGGAAACCTGAGGAAAACAGCTCGTATGATTTATTATCAGAATTACTGCTGACTGTTTGTTTTCTTGATTTTGGCCAACAGCAAACACACTCCTTGGTTTTTATATAAATCACTCTGATTCTCTGCCTTAGAGGTGTGTGAGCGGTCATAAAAAAACTAAAAAACAGTCAAGGGACGATGATATTGGAGTAGCCTCGTGTGTTAGTTAAGAGAGGTGAAGGAAATGTTTTGGTGTTCAAGTGATATGTCCTAAACTTTAATTTGATTGGTTCAAATGGAGTCATAACTGCTTTTCTGACGGAACACATCGTGATCTCCCCTGAAACACACATTTCTTGAGTACTTGGACCATGTAAGTTTCATCTGTATTTTTTAAATCAGTAATGTGAACCAGCATCAGATGAACATGTAGTAAGCTGTCTCAAACCCCTTCATCATCAAAGCATTCTCCATCCTCCATAGTCCTATCTCACCTGCTGGCCATCTGTATTTCTCTTTAATAGTGAGATGAATGATGTTAATCAGTGCATGGGAGCCCTGTGCATCCCTCAGCTCCAGCTTGACCTGCTGTAATAAAGCAGTCTGCCTGCCTGAGTAATTACTCTCATCTGTCTTAGTCGTTTGAGTGAAGACCGGGCTGGGTCGTGGGCCGCCCCTTTCTGGCGGACCACAATACAGGTTGAGAGACAGTTTCAACAACATCCCTCCCCGTCATTTCTGCAACTATGATTACTGATTCTTTATGACAGGGTTATTTGATAAGATGATGCTTGCGAGCAAAGTAAATGCACATATAGTACTGGATGTGAAGCAGTGTCTCTACAAAGATTTTTTATTCTTTTGAAAACAGCAACAGATGCTTTGAACACACCAAATGTCTGCCACTGAAGTTTCCCTTCAGAGTTTCATCTTTTAAGAGCATTATTTTAAACAAATTACTAAAACCAAGCCACCTCTCAAACATAAAACAAGGCTTCATTAGGAAACGTTATACTGAAGGACAAATATACAGTATATATGAAAACAATTAGAAACTCGACATTCTGAAAAAGCCCATTGCCAATACATATTATTATAATGGATGGCTGGTCAATATAAAGCATGATGCTCTTTTATGACCCACTCTCAAGGGTTCACTCAAGTTGAAGTCATTACATCTCTGATTCAAAACAAACAAACAAACAAAAACAAATCTCTTAAATTTAATGGAGACATATATAAAATACGTCCCTTTTTAACTGCTACCCACTTCTCTCTCTAGTAATGTCTCTACCATCTTGGGTAAGAAAGCTTCAAGGAAGTGAAAGAAGTCCTGAAAAACTCCTGCCTGGTCACGGGATGGCTCCAACTTGAGCACTGCCTTTGTGCTTTCTGTCCCACCCACAATCTGGGGCTGAACCTTGAACTTCAGTGGGTCTTTAAGCGGTGGCTCTTTTTCAATGATATGAGCTGTGACCTTGGACTCCATCTCCATACAGCTGCCCTCTGGCCTTGCATCGGCATCTTTGATCAGCTCCCTTCTCACTTTTCTCCTGCCGGCCCACACAACATGATTTTGTTCGCAGACCCAGGGAGGGAACGCAGGCTTGCCCCTTTTTGCTAGTCTTGGCTTTTTTCCATGAGGCGACACAGAGGCATCACTGCCAGAAGACAGTGGCCTCTTGGCACCAACCACAGCTGTACCCAGAGGGCTGGTCTCATCGGGGTATTCAACACTGTCACAGCTGTCATTTATTGATGTGTTGAGGGAGGCTGAGGTACTTTCCATTTCCTCGGTTGCATCGACAGCTGAATGCTCGCCAAAGACGGCATCTGTAGAGGGATCAAGGTGACACTTGAGTACACTTTGGAATACTCCTTCCACCGCAGAGCAAACCTTCTGAAACCACAGCAGCCGGAAACCATCTCCCGCCATGTGCAGCTGGTTACGCAACACTTGTGGGAGCGAAGCTGATTTGAAGGGAATGCTGATGGTCAGCTGCTCTGTTTTGGTACTTGGGACCTCCCCATGGGGCGTGAATATGCGCACCAAGCCCCATGACTTCCCTTTTGTGGATTTGCGCTGGTACTGGAGGCTGCGGCAATACTTCTCGGCTTCTATGCACTCCTTCTGGAAGCTGCGCTGAGAGCGTTCATTCAAGTTTCCGGCTACGTTGTGGGAAAGCTCAAAGGGGTCCAAGAGATTTAGGGGGCCCAGTCTGGGACCAGTTTGATGAGGCTTGGTGGGTTGCTCCTCTTGCATGGTCTCCTCCCCTTTATTCTGACAGAGGAAGTCTGTGATTGGGAGTGCACGCCCCTCCCTGAGAGATATGACACTACTTGCAAAATCAAACTTTGCATAAAAGGAGAAGAAGCCAGCGAGCAGGGTGCCTAGATAGAGACAACGTACATGTACAGACATACAGTGAAAGAGATATTTAGGGTTTGTGGTGGTGATGTTGGCCTCACATTTGAAACATCAGTTTGATTTTATGAAGAGGCTAGGTTACATAAAGACGTATCACTGAATTGTTTTTTCCCCTCCCAATATAATTAGTGTACTTACAGAGGTCCTGGGTATTTTTGCTGCGGGGCACAGCAATAGGCTGACTGGGGAAGGTGCAGTTCCAGCCCTCAATCACACACTCTTCCTCCTCGCCTTCAAGGGAATAAATAAGAATTAAAACAGAGGTCAACTTTTAGTTTGTTTGATTGAAATAACAGCAAAAGAGGACCTGCTAACGCTTTTTTATTATCATTTTATTTATACCAAAGTTATTTTAACATATCCAGAAACACACTTGTATAAAAGACTGTTTCAAATGTCCCCATAAATAAATAAACATACATAATATACAAGTACTCTGAACACTAGGGTGGCTACATTGGACAGTGATGTAGGGCGACATGGTGCAGGACACGTTAGATGTAAGAGCAATGTGATACTTACAGGCCATGTTTTTAAGCTGGTCCACTGTGGGGAGGACAGGAGGCTCACAGTTCTGCAGGTAGAACATGATGAGCAGTGACAGAGCGTAGTTGTTGAGCAGGGGACCGGCCCCACTGGGATTACCTAAACATTACAAAGAAAATAATGAGATCATGTGTTTGACAGCGTGAAACCATAATTGCTGCAATGCCATGCAAGTTTGTATACAGAACGAGGCAACAGATAAAGGCATTTATGAAGCATTTAATTAACTGCATCACAGATTCACAGTTACAAGCTCAGATGTAGGTGCACTCTCTGGATTAGAATTTAACAGTCTTTGTATGATTCTTGGTTTTTGGCAGCCGGAAACACTGACCTATGCTGTCACTTCAATCTATTAAGTCTGGATCACAACAACACCCTTAAATGTCACTGATCCTATCATTCTCTACTAATCACGCTGCATAATTGCTTTTTTAAGAGCTGCACTGGCAGCAGAGGCTACTCCTCATGAAAGGGAATAAAAGGAACTGTGGCCCAGGAGTGAGGGTAATTAATTTGCTCTTCAGTGAAGAACACTTTTATTTAGACTTAATTCTATATTATGAGACATTGCCTGTACTATTACAACCCATAAGGACTGTACTTGTGCTGTTTTGATTTGTTTTTGAACTTCCATTACAAGGCACTACAAGCATTGCCAATCATTGTGTCTACGCAGACCCCAAAATGATCATAGAGACAAGTAAGGTTCTACTGACATCTATTGACCAAAAAAGGAAATGAAATAAATGCACAGGTAACCAAGAAACACACATTTTACCCTTTCAAAAAAGACAAGAAGTGAATTGATTCTATAGTCTCTATAGGTGCAAAACATTTATTTTACCAGCCAGCTGTTTCTGTTTGGCCCAGTAGCGGAGTGTGTACACCAGAGGCCTCAGTCTGTCCTCCATCCCTGAACACAGCTGCAGGAAGCGGGTGTTCCTTACTGCAAGCCTAGTGAGGGACACAGACAGAAACCAGGCAGTAATTCCCCATTTCTCACCACATCTCAAGACAGTCTTTCAATGCTACACAGTATATTATACAACAACCACTGACCTGTTGTTAATGGTGATGTCCCCCTGCAGGTTGAGCTCCCGGTGATGGAACTTGACTACAGGCAAACGAGCTGTGCTGACCACGTTGACTTTGTGCACGCTGGGGACGCAGCGCCGCAGGATGGCTGCCACGAGCTCCAGAACTTCAGCTGGAGAGGCTGAGGACAGGTCAATATCAGACAGGATGGAGTCCTCAGAGCGGCCATCGTCTGACATGCCCTCTCCTGCCTGAAAAAAACCCATTATTTCATATTTTAACTCTGAATTTTGTGGAATCAAAATCTTATTTTAAGCAACAAATGTGAGGTGAAAACTGGACTGTGTATATATATATACAGTAACTGCTGTATGTCAAACCTGTTCTGTGGAGGACTTGGCATGGGCCTGGAAGACCTTGGTGTTTTCCAAGTCCAGAAACAAGTCTAAGTCACAGGAGTGGATGCCAAAAGTGTTGACAGATGAACCAAATGGAAGGATCTGGCTGTCTGCAACCAACAGTGGGAGAGCCAATCTATGATAACGTTTTAGACAAACATCATTATGGATTTCAGAAATTGTGCGTCTACAGTGCTCACCTGGAAAAAACTCAATGAACACCTCTTGCAGAAGCTGAACCAGCAAGCCTCGAGCCTTCTTTTCATTTTCTCCAAGCTCGCATCGCTCCACAACGTACTGCATCTGCTCGTTCACCTGGAGGACAACAGACAGACGTGTTTGAATGTGGTCAGAGTGTACACTTTAAAATGAAGCAATGTTATTTTACATTGTACCACTTTATAGAAAGTATATTTTAAGATATACTGTAGTAGATTTAATTAACATTTAAGAATCTAAAAAAGCTTCACTAGCAGCTCCTAGAGGTTGTGAAGCTCCCTACATCCAACTGAATTTTCCATCTTTATCCTGTAAACCCAAACCTTCACTTGCAGGGCTCAATTTTCCATGAATCTGATAACACTATGCTTACACACGACAGCTGACACAGCCCAGGTTTGAGACGGTCGAGAACTTGTTGGAGGTTCTGTGAGTCGTTCTTCTTCTTAGGAATCAACTTGAACTCCTTCTTCTCTCTGGGTTTGACACGCAGTTGCAGGCCTTTCATCTGATGCTCAATACAGGACAACGTTTTCTGTATACTGTCAGTATCATTGAACTGCACAATGGCATACACCCCCTGTGGGTGCAGAGTGACATGTCACAGTCAAGGGACAAGTTAATGAGACACACGCCAATTAAGCAGAGAATCAATTGTCTTTAAAATTTGTCACCATACCAAGAGCACTGACAGTCAAACACAGCTATGTCTACATACATCACTTAACAATAAGCTGTAGCTCATGGTGTACTGCTACCTGACCTTGTCTTTATCCATGATAACATCTGAGACTGGCCCAAACCTCTGGAAGTACTCAGCTAGGTCATACTTAGAGATTTCAGGTTTAATGCCGCTGACAAACACACTTTGCTCCTCCTGGGTCTTCCTTGTGGTTCTCACAGTGGATAACGTCAGGTGTTTCCGCCCTTTCACATGCTGATCCAAGCTTGACTCTAAAGGAGATTTAAATATAAGAAATACTGACTTTGAAAAACATCAGGGCAAAAAAACTGTCTGAGAGAAAGATAAAAAATAAATGAGAATTGACCACTTGCTTCCATCTGTTTGCAATTTATATATAAATAAATATACACTTTATATATCAGATAAAGAATATTCTTCATATATATGGGGTGAAACATACCTATATTTAATAGTGAATTGACAATAATACAACATTTAACAATGCTGTATGCACCTATCCTATAGATTTAGAAGGTTTGGCTGGTACAGATTAATGAATTAACAAACTGCACTAGCCACGCTTGACACTGACGTTATGTTGCAGACTTAGTGCAAACATGGAAGCCACAGCATCAAAGTCGTGTCAATTTTACAAGACTCGTAGCACGTAGTTTAACATAATTTAAAGTTAACTGGACTTTTGGGCCATATACTTGCTTAAATTAAGTTACTAGGTGATAATTAAAAAAGTGGAGGGGCTGGAAATCAACGGGAAGTTTGACTGCATGTGGCGGAGTTAGCTAATGTTACTCACGGTTTGGTAAGTTGACGTTACACAGACAGCAGTGAAAACCTTTCGGCGTCGATTTGATGTCGCTGTCTGACTCCATGACAGCAAAAAAAAAATGTCTAAGGATAAAGGAACAAATAAGTCAACCAGTGAAGTCGTCGGCCAAGTTTGAGACCCACTGTCCTCCTGTGCGTTGCTCAAATCTCCCTCCAGCGCCTGTTCTGCGTGTTTCAGTCCGCCTCGAAAATCTGTCCGGGTTGTTCTCCTGTTTTATCTCTAAGTTCCGGTTAATCTAAATTTAATTACTTTACTGTAAATTGTGCAATAACCAGTGACATGACTCAGATATTCAATTACACATTCATCATGTCTCTGCCACATGACTGAATTTAACCTGTTTATATTGTTGAAAATTAGTCTAAACTGTTCACCCTTTTCTTTGATTACGTCAACCAGCTTTTATTGTTCAATTTGCCACCATTAGGGTTTCATATTTCTGGGTTCTGTTGGTCCAAAGATCCAAAAATGTTTTGCAATTTCCAAGCAGTGAGATCTGTCCTATTGCAAACAATAACTTGCAACACCTGACGATTGACAATAAATCAACTTTGACATAAGATTTTAATAATGTATGCCTATCTCTGATAAGTTGAATTGATAGCAGCATTACCTCGTGAGTCAGTTTGTTAAAATCAAAGTCGTTTCCCTTTACCTCAATCAATTTTACTGACCACATCTAGAAAGATGACGCATTTTATGTGAAGGGAATAAGAGTGTTATTATCCTCCATCTCTGATTATCTAATCTCTCAGCACTTCCTTTAACTGACAAGAACATGAAAATGAGTCGCATAAAGACTGTAGACTAAATGTTGGCATTTTAGCACCACATATGGACACACTCACACTTAATGAATAACAGTCTGAAAAAAACTGACACATTTTTCCATTGTACAAAAGATTTTAATAACCAGTTTTTTCAACATAAAATATCAGCAAAATCTAATGAAAAACTTACAACTTTTCAAAAAAATAAATGATTAAAACAAGATTCCCTGCTGTGTTGAAAAGGAAAAAGAAAAGCAGTGCTTAATTTTCAGTCTATAAAACTACTTGCTAAAATGAATTACAATCTAAAATTGACAAGTACAAAAAGTTTTTTTTTTTTTTTTGTTTTTTTTTAAATGAAAGTCATTATAGTTAAAAACATATACACAAAAGCTCTCATTTCTTTGCTGATCTTCCTCTTCTGGTTTTCGGCGGTGTCTCAACTTCAACAACTTGCTTGATGTCATCTTTCTTAGGATTGACCTTGCTGGTGGACTCAGTGGTTACATCAGTGACCTTTGCAACTCGCCTGGCTCTCTTGGCAGGCTGAGATTCAACAACTTTTACTGAGAGATCCTTCTCTTCAGTTTCATTGGCACTCTGTGCTGCATTGTTGCTCTCAGTGTCATCTTGGCCACCACTTTTTGATTTCTTGCCGCAAACTGCCTTCAAAGGAGTTATCTCGTGGACATTCAAATCTCCCTTCCACTTGACAGATTTTTTGGACGTTTTTTTGTCTTCCACAGCAGCACTGCTTAAATCTTCAGTGAGTTTTACCTGGTCACTCCTCACAGTAGCTTCATCTGATGTGGGTTTTGCTGCTGCCCGTCTTCCCCTTTTGACCGGTTCTACTGAAATCGGAGCAGACTCTGAAGCTGTAGCTGCAGCTTCTGTACTGGTCTCCTCATGAGAAGGGGCTGCACCTCGGCGTGCTCGCTTGGCTGGAACGGCTAGTGAAATCTCACTCTTTGCAGTTTTCGCCCCCCTTGCTCTGCTGGTTTTAACAGCGGCAACGTTTTCCTGATTCTCCTCGGTCTCCGGCTCATGGTCAGGTTTTCCCTCTGGTACTTCTGCGGTGATATTAACCTCTTCAGCAACTTGTTTTCCTCTCCTACCCCGTTTGGGTTTTTCTGTGGTGCTGACAACAAGTACCTCTTGGGTCTCAGTGGATTTGACTGGGGTTACACTCTCAGTGTCTTGTTTTGCTCTTCGCCCCCCTCGCACGGGCTTTGCAGGCACAGTCGCTTGTTCATTCATCTTCACTGGTTTGGCAGCAAGTGGCACTTCAGCCTCCTCTGGGACAAGAGTTTCAACCGTTTGGACCTCTTCTTCTTCTGGTTTTACATGGTCTTGCTCAGCCTTTCTGGTTCTCCTTGACTTTTTACCTGGCTCCTGGGATTTAGTAGTCTCTACTGAGGTAGTCTTGCTATCATTCTCTACCGTTTCTTCTTCCTGTTTGGCGTTTCTTCCTCTCTTAGCCCTGACTGGAGGCTTGGACGGCTTCTTGGTCTCTACAGCGACAACTGTGTCTTCGGTCACCTCGTTTTGGTCAACGGTATCAGGGTTCCTCTTTCTCCCTCTTCTTTGTGTGGGAGCGGACTTTTGAGGCTCATCAGCTGCCAGAAGATGCTTGTCACTCACAATTTCACTCTTTTCTGGCTCGGATTGAGGTGGTTCAACAGGTGTGTGTTTAGCTTTTCTCCCCCTGCTCGGCTTCGACACAACTTCCATTTCAGGGGCTGCAGACTCGATTTCTTCTTGACTGGTATTTATTGGAGTTTCTTCAGGTGTAGCTTCAGGTGAAATCTCAGGCAATGGATTTGTTTCTTCAGCTTTCTCTGGCAAAATTTCAGGTTGGTCATCAGAAATGTCTTGAGACTTGGCATTTCTGCCCCGCGTAGTTTTTCTAACAGCAGGTGGGGCAGTAGCTGCAGTTCTCTTTCCTCTTCTTCCTCCTCTGACTGGAAGATCTTCACATGGTTCTGCTGCCTCCTGGTTATCTTCAGCTGCTTTAGGTTCCACCAATTTTGCCTTTCTTCCTCGAACAGGTTTCTTCTGGACCATTTCTGTTACAGTTTCCACGGCATCTGATGATTTACTTTCATCACCTTCAACGGGCACCACCGCCAACTGCTCACTACTGACTTCCTTTACATCTGCTTCTAAAATAGGAGGGAAAAAAATGGGAAACGTTATTTTTACATTTACAGTGGCTCAGCCTTCAATTTATCTGATTTAGTTAGTTATGGTATGCTTTAATTAACCAGGAAAAACACATATTCCCTCACTTTTATAAAAGAGGCCAAGCACCCACAGTAACACAAATGTGAAAGATGACATACCTTTTGCTTTGTCAACTTGTTCACTATGAGTAGAAGGCACATCTTGCTGCTCAGGCACTGATTGAGATTGTTCAGATTCTTGTTTAGTTTTTCTTCCTCTCTTGGGCTTCACCGCAGGTTTTTCAAGTGGTGCTCCACTGTCATATGCAGCGTGCTCAACTGGGGTAATCTGTTCACTCTCAGGTTCTGGCACCATTTCAGTGGCAACCTCTTGTACTGTTTCAGCTTGATCAGGGTTTTTTTTGGCATTTCTTCCTCTTTTAGGCTTAGTAGCGACTTTGGAGGGCAGAGGGGCACTTTCCTCCTGAGTGAGCTCAGCATCCTTGCTTTCAGTGGACTTTGCATTTCTGTTTCTTGTAGTTTGTTTAACTGCAGATGGTGCAGTTTCTTCAGTTTTCTTCCCTCTTCTTCCTCTGGCTGGAGTAGGGACAATAGGATCTTCAGAATTTTCTGTGGCCTCCTGTTTATCCTCAGCTGCTTTCGATTCCACTGTTGTTGCCCTTCTGCCTTGGACAGGTTTCTTCTCATCATCAGTGGCAGTTGCGTGCATTTCGGTAACTTCGGAAGTAGCTGTCTCAGCTTGAAGTTGTTCTTCTGGCAAAATTTTGTCTACAGCTGCCTGTGAGATAGTTTCCTTGATATCTGATGGTTCATTTGCGTCAAGTGCACTGGGCACCTCCAGCTGGGCACAGACAACTTCATTTTCATCACCTTAAAATCAGATGGAAAACAAAGAAAACAAGTCAGCTTTTCTTTCTTTTTCGGCTGTTGAAAATACTTGCATTATCAAGTTTCAGATACATTTGCAAATATATTTCTGCAAGACTGGTCATTGTCAATTCCACAGACAAAGACCATATAAATATGGACTGAAGCCAGTGCAAACTATTATTAAATTATTGAGTCAGTATGTGTTTTTGAATTTAGGCATTATGTACTATGGTTCTGTCAGACTGATAAATCAATATCAAAATCTTATTTTTGGAAACAAATCTCTTAAATTCCATATTTTCAGGTTATGTATGGCATATTCTCATTTTAAGCATTTTAAATAAATTAATACAAAAAGGTAAAAAAAAAAAAAAATTTAAATATTTAAAAAAAAAGACTTACAAAACTTACCGTTTGCCACGTCAACTTGGGGAACATCTTGGATCACATCTGATGGTCCCTCTTCACTCTGAGCACAAGGTACAACGTCTTGTTGCTCTTCATGGGCAAAATCTAGTTCTATGTAAGAAAGTGAGAAGACAACAAAAATAGTTTAATATTCTAATATAGCTTAGAAATCCACTCCAAGTAATGTCATGTAACCCAACTAACCTTTTGCAATGTCTGACCCACAATCCGGACGAGTTTGATCTTCAACCTGTTAAAAAAACAAATCAATGAGAAATAACACTAACTTTGAAACAAAACAAGAAACCCATGCTGACACATTAGTAGAGATGTGTCTTAAAATGGTCAAGGTTAGTTATTTTAACAAGTCAGCCTGTGTGTACATAGGAAATATACAAGGGCAATTGTAAGATCATTCTTTTGGTTTTGGTCTGTTAAAAATATTTTCGCAATAAGTCTAAATGTGTTGTGTTAATGAAATGATAAAAGTTGAGAAAAATACAGCTTGCTTTACAGTGCGAGTGCCCAACACTCAAATTTAAACTCTATTAAGCAATGTTCTTAATATTTACAATCCCAACAATTTTGCAGTCTTTTAGTTCATTGCTTGGTTTACCATCTCATATAGCTCAATCAGTTTTTTTATTTCTCTCAAGCAGATCACACTGACAATTGCGAGCTTCTCTTTTCTCTCAAATGGGCAATTAATTAAAAAACAGAACCCACAACGCAGCCATCAACAGCATGATTACAACTATTGTCCTTACAATAAAACAATGAAAAGGTTGATGCTTCTAGATTACCTCAGTTGCCACTGGGGAGCTCTTAAGGTTTGGAGTTTCCATGTCGGTCTTTTCAGGGAGGTTTTCAGATTCTTCCACATGTGCTGGGATCTCCAGTTCCTTAACAGCATCACAAGTCACATCAGCAACTTGTGCAGTTTTCAGAAGCTCTTCATGTACATGTTCAAGAGGTTCAGCCTCCGGTTCTGGGGTCTTCATGATCCTCTTCACTCCAGAGAGACATTCTTGTTGCTCAGGTTTCTGTTTGGGAGTTTTCAGAAGATTTCCTCTGATGTCTTCTAGAGGTTCAGACTTCTGTCTTGGGGTCTTCATGATCCTCTTCACTCCAGTGAGACACTCCTGTTGTTCAGGCTTTTGCTTAGGTGTCTTAAGAAGTTTCCCTCTGATGTCTTCTAGAGGTTCAGACTTCGGTCTTGGGGTCTTCATGATCCTCTTCACTCCAGTGAGACACTCTGATAGTTCTGGCTTTTGTTTGGGAGTTGTTACAGAGGTCGTCTTCAAATCCATGCACTGCTGTTCACCTGACTCATCAGTGTGAATCTCCAATGTAGAGGTGTCACTGACAGAGTTAGATTCTTCATCTCCATTAAGGAGGCGTTGGACAGCCTCACTGTTGTATCTTCTTTCTTTCACTATAGATGCAACATTCAGCGGAGACACTATCATTTCACCTGTAAATAAGTCAATTTTCATTAGTTTATGCCAATTTGATGACTTGATTTAACAAACCACGTTTATATTAGTCCTCATGTTGACTACATATGTCGTGCTCACACACACACGCGCACACACAAACACAAACACACTTTACCTAGCTCCTCTGGTGTGTTCAACACTGATGGCTCTACTACAGATGTAGAAAGATTTTCCACTGGTGTCTTGGGGGCACTGTCCTCATTGATTTCTGATCTTCTCTTCCTTTCATTTGCAGGTGTTTTAAACATTTCAGAAACTCCTGAAACCACAACACATACACAACATAAGCAGGTACAATACTGAGCAAAGTCCAAGATGCAATACAAGAAAGAATTTTAATTTGTTGGAATGGGAAAAAATATTTACCCGTCAAGTCCTCGTCCATTTTCATGTTCTTTTGAAAGAGTGCAGTATTGGTGACCACTCTTGGTGCATTTCCAGTTGGATGTACAACCTTTTGTTTGTGAGCTCTGCCCACCACAATGGTAACAGGTGAATTTGCATGTCCAGTGCTGGCATTACTGATCAGTTTTCTTGCAGGGGTCTGACGGATTGAGAAAAGACAAACATGGTCATTTTTAATGATACTTGCATCACAACAAGATATACAAGTACTAGTTTAATAGTTAGTAGACTTTCTGTAAGAGTAAAGGCTGTGTACCTAGTACTTGTTACAGTATCTTACTTTACCTGTGGTTTGGGTACAGTCTTCTTCACAGGCTTTTTATTGACTGTTTTTTTAGCTGGAGGGGCCACTTGGACCTTGGTTTGCCCAAACTTGACAATGTCTGCCCAGGAATTTAAGGCTGGAAGGAGAAAAACAAAACACAAAATTAACTAAACTGAATGGTTAATATTATCAAATGGCTTTTGTCACCTATAACACTTAGGTCTAATCCTACTTCATACTGGCCTGCATTGAAATGGACAAAGAATACTATCAGTAACAGGGCTAAGAACAAAACCTAGATTGATTAAAGTATCTTTGCCTGCCTGTACAAGTGATACATTTCTGGGTGCAACATACCTTTCATAGATGCTCGTGAAATACCACTTCTTCTGTGCATTACTTTTACAGCACTCTTTGCCAGACTTGGAGTCTTGCGTGAGGTGCTCTTCATGCTCTTCCTCCTCAGGGGTATTTTAGGGGTTACAGTGAGTGTAGACACTGGGTCCATACCAGCATCTTCCACAACTGGTGATGGGGTGTTGATGCGTGATACAGAGAATCGCCCTTGCACACTGGGGGTGTTGACTTGTGAGCTCAAAGGGGTTTTTGTTGGTGTTACAACAGTGGCAGTATTTTCCTGAGGGGTAAGGCTTGACCTTCTCTTAGCAGTGGGGGTCTCCAATTTGTTTTTGGAGGGAGATCTTCCCGTAGCAGATGAACTCTTGGAATTTGGAGATTTCTTTCCAGGTGACTGAGCCTTGGGAGAGGAGGCCTTTGATTTTGGTGACTTCTTTCCTGGTGATGCAGCCTTGGCAGAAGGGGACCTAGATTTTGGTGATTTCTTTCCAGGTGGATGCTCTTCAAAGTCCTATGAAAAATAAGATCCATTTTAAATCATATTATATGATGAATCACAATTAAAATGTTAGATCAAACTTCTCCAGTCATCATCGTTCTTTTTTTGGTCTTACCAAGCCAATAACTGATGCTCGTCTAAGGAGTGATATTTTGGGTTTGATGAGACACAAGCTTCGTCGTGGAGCGGCCCCCTTCCTTAATGGAGAGTCAGGAGGCAGTTTTTTGTCAAATAACTCAGGACTCAGGTAACCTCCAAAGGAAACGCGTTTCTTCTTCATTTTTTGTTTGGGCAAGTCAGCTGCAAGTTCTCCACTTTTGCGTTTTTTGGACAGCTCTTCCACTACGAAGTGAATCAAAACACATAATTGTACGTAAGTAACAATCTATGAAACATATCTTGAACAATTACACTTGAATAATTACTGTAAACCAGGCAACGCTCTTAAATAAAAAATGTACGATATTCATTACCTTTTTCTACTTTCCCAGAGTTCCTTGGTGATGTTCTTCTAAGATGCTCTGTTTTTTGAGCAGGCGTTGCTTGCTCTTGTTCCTTAGCTGGTGTGGCCTCCTTGCTCCTCCTTCTCATAGGTGACTTGGGTGTTTCAGCAGAAATTTGCTCAATAACCTCGCTGACAGTAAACTTCTGGGGAGTTATTGCTTCCAACTTGGCATTGTCTGCTTCTTCAACAACAGGTCTCACCATCTCAGTAGCAGGAACCTGAGAGGACCTCCTCTGCTTCTTAACAGACTTCGGGGTCCCATTGCTTATACTTTGAGCCTCCCCATTCATTTCTCCAGCTACAAGAGAGACATTAGCTTCATCCTTCTTGGGAGTGTCTTCTGTGGACATGGCAGGTGTTTCATTGATTTCTCCAACTGTCCCATGTTTTGGAGTGCAAAACTTCGAGGACGGTGTCTGAAACTTGCTGCTGGAGGATTTCCGAGGGGTCTTGACATCCAGAGATTTTTTTATCATTTGATACAGATCATTGAAGGGGGAATTGGTCTTGCTTTGCAGCAGGCTATCATCTTCCTTGGACTCCACCGCCACAGTTTTCTCCAAGGCTCGCTGTATGTTGTCATGGTTGGTTCCATCTTTCAGATGAGGGTCTAAAAGTGTATGCAAAAAGAAGTTTAGATAAAGGACAAGCACTACCATCCATCACTTTAATATACTACAATGTAACCAAAAAAACAAGTGTTGTAAAAAACAAAACAAAAACACTAGCACACAATCCCATTTCAACAGAGAAAATCTGGTTGGAGAGTATTAATGGACCTACAAGCAAACATTGTTTTACTTGTCAGTTGCATTACAGACCAAGCTACGTACAAATGCAACTATATATATATATATATATATATATATATATATATATATATATATATATATATATATATATATATATATATATATATATATATATATATATATATATATATATATATATATATATATATATATATATATATATATATGGTGCGACCAGCTGTTCGAAGACAAAAAAATCTCTGCAACTCTGAAAGTCTCCCTGTGGTGCAACCTTGAACAGCAGACACACATTAGGCCCATATCGTGGTCTAAACCAATCAGAGATAGTGAAGGGCGGGACCCCCCTGATTGGCCGTGGTCCAGATATGTAATGCGTGTGCTGCAGTCAGACAGAGAGAGTGGATGTAGAGTGCATGTAGCCGCGAATGACAGGATGAAAAGAACGATTGACAACTTTTTCGTGAAGAATGTTAAGTTAAGGCCTGATCCGTCCGAAAATAACGAATGCTCTGACACGGTGCCATCAACCTCCCAGGTTATGTCATGCCCCTAGTCAGGAGACGGCATCAGATAATGAGCCACATACAATCGACTCCGTTTGGAAGCCCATTTCCGCAACCGTGATGAAAAAAAAAAAATCCTGTAAGTCTTTATAATGAGAAACTATCTCAAAATAATGACTTAGTATCTCATAATAATGAGAAACTATCTCAAAATAATTACTATTTAATTTATCTTGAGATGTTTTAAGTTGAAATTTCAGCTCAGTGAAGCACTTTAAGCACCAACACTTTTCAGTGAAGTTACCTTTGTTGTGGAATTGTTCAAATAAAGAACTTTATGTTGACCAGATTGTCAGTTAATCATTTACAAGTCAATATGCCTACATGGACAGCTATTTTAAAAACGTGAACCTGTAAAACTGCGGTGTTGAATGCGATATGGTCGAAAAATGTAGGTGCACTTAAGAAAAAATGTTAGGCACACCAGTGCAACCAGTGAAAAAAGTTAGTTTAGAGCCCTGATATATATATAGCGATGTATATTAATGTTCAACCAACGTCTGCAGCGGGGCTTACTGCAGGACGACTGGCCGGAACCACTGTGTCCGACTGTCTGACTTCGACCCTGAACACACCTGTAGCTCTCTCTGCACCTCCTGCTAGCATTACACAGAGAAGCTAACAGTGATATTAAGTTTAAGGAAGTTAAAACGTAAAATCTACATCATCTGAGGCAGAACCTGCTCAGAAAAAAGCAGCGGAGCCTGAGAAACTAATGAAAACAGCGCCATGTGATGTCACCATTAACAACTTTAATCCTCAGACAGGTAACTGACTATAGTAACAAGTTTCAGGCTAACCAGCTCAGAGTATATGAACGGCTCCAACTAAACAGGTGATATTAGCGGCGCAATGTGTATAATGCTGCGTGTTTATCAATCAACTGATGTTACAAAACGTCAATTTTAAGTCACTAAGATGTTTCTCATTCAACAGACCTGAAGAGAAAGAGTGAGGCAGATTCAACAAAAACGTGATGCTACTGAAGCTGAATATCACTACTTAACTGTATAATACTATATAACTTGTAATTACTATAAAATATAGTTCAGAGAATAAGTTAACTATATAAGATAGACTCAATGGCCTAACCTGTGCAATCTAATTTAATCCAATACAGCAGAATTCTACATTTATGAAGCTTATACTACATTTTTTGACAAGAAGGTGAAAATTCTGCTTTATGTTCATTATTGAGTGATTGTGGTGTATTAGGGTGCATTATATTGAAAGGTGTTCCTAATATTTTGTCCACTCCATTAACATACATGAGGAGAGCAAAATATTAAGAAAACCATTCCATGTAATGCACCCAAGTACACCACCACCAAGTACAACCTCAGTAATAAACAAAGTAGAATTATCACTTTTTTGACAATGTCAACAAAAACGGAAAAAGTATAAACTTTTTTTTAAAAAGGCAGAATTTATAGCAGAGCTGTTGTGTTGGATTTAATTATATTGCACGTGTTCCTAATGAAGTTGCAGGTGACTGTAGTTCAGAGAATAAAACTACTAAAGTGTATACTAAATAACTAATTACTATATAATATAGTTCAGAGAATATCTTAAATTGAATGAAAGTGACAAAATACAATCTGTGGTAAGAATTTACCATTTTTGTTTTATCCTGTGAAAATTAAAGCAATGATTTCAGTCTACATTTTTAAATACATTTGAATAAATGGGTGTTGCACTGAAGTACCATATAGTATATAATACTATTAACTATCTTATTTGTGCAGTACTACCTTCAGTTTTACTGATATGGATCCCCTGTGTGTATTTTCAATGTTTCTGGGTGATTCAACCAATCAGCAGCTGTCATGTTCAAATAAGAAGCACTTAAACTGCAATTTCAGAATAAACTCAATCATACAATCTCACCTGTGGACACTTCTGAAATCCTCTTTTCTCCGGTTCCAACAGCAACTGTGTCCCCTACATGCTGATCTTGCAGGACCTAAACATAATACACTTTGATTAACACAAACAATACAATTTATTAGGAGTGTAGCCAAATCCAGGGTGCTGGATTGACTTCTATGCTGCAGTGATCGAAGACTAATAAGTAAATTACTTTGAGGGTTTCACTTTTGCCTCCAACAGAAGACCTCTTCTTTGGTGTGGGTGCTGGAGGATACTCGAACCTGAAATGACAATGAACAAAAAGATCCCATTTACTTCTGGGATCACGCACTTACTGCAATCTGCAACCTAACCACTAGATGGCACTGAATCCTACACCACTAACACATCGTTGGTACTTAAATGTCCCCTCTCATAAGCACATAGCAGCATAGGCGTGTATGTGGAGAGGTTTAACCATCAAAAAAAAAAAAAAAAACATGGCACACGAAGCCATTAGAAATAACTGTAAAACTTATTTTTTCTTCACATTAAGGTTGAAAACAAACATTTTCAATGGTTGAACATAATATTTCAGTGACACACCTTACATATGTGGAAATGATGTGGGGTCAGGTGATAGCAAATTGCTGTAGTCTTGCTTGACATGAATGAATGATGAAATAAGAGGAAGTCATTTCTGTTCCATAGGCTGTCCCTTCTAGCAAGTGCAAACACTGACAGCCTACAGCCTTAACTTTACCACGGAAGTTATCCAGATATAAATTAGATTTTAACATCACTAATAAAAGTTCCAAAATCCATGCACTTGAGGGTCATATAGGTAAATACATGTACTACTACTTTTTTTGTGGAAAAGACAAAAGTCAATCAATAATAATCAGCAAGGTTAAGAGTCCCTTTATTACCAGAGAACACCCAGTCCAAAATATTTGCAAGACGCACCTGAAAGAACGGTCAATAATGGTTATCACATCTCCATGCTTCAAACGCTCAGACTGCTGCAAAGCCTCTCCATTGACACGGGTTGGATTCACTGAGCTCAGATTTGTCAATATAACCTAGGAGACACAAAACAAAAATTATCTTAAACAGTCCCTTAATAAGATTAGAGCAGTATACTAGTGTAACCTAGGTTTCTATTTATTTACAGATTTTTCAATAGCTACAAAATTGCCATGGTAATGATCAAAATAAAAAGAATTTAATGTGATTATTCAAGAGCAGTTCCTGATTATTCTAGCTTTCCTGTAAGTATGTAACAATGACAAATCAATATATGCATGTCCAGTATGCGTTGTTTTACCTCTTTATTTTCATTGAAATCAATTCTGCAATGCTCCTTGGAGACTTGAGGAAGCTGAATACGAATATCGCAGGTAGGCTTCCTGTAACATCAAGAAGAATCACAAATGTTAACAATGTAGCAATTTAACAACATGCTAAGTGTAAATGTTACATGGTTTATGTGTAAGTGCTGTTTGTTCATGATTAGTTGACAAAATGTTTCAGTGTCAGAAAGTACAGGGAACTTGTGAACTGGCAAGAACAGCTGCAGGCATGCATTTAAAATTTTTGACGTCAGCAGCACATGTCCCGCCTTCAAACCAAAGCCTGTCAACCCCAACATGAGGCCACACATTAGTACAAGATACGTGTGGGTTAACATGACATTGTTTGCGTTATTGTAACATTGAATTTACAGGGAACAAGGGATTGCATCTGAAAATATGACATGGCATAGCAAAGTTTTATTTTATTGATCTCACCTTCCAAATAAGCATGTTGCAGTAAGTGGGAATTCAGTCCCATCCACTCCACTCCTCTTAACCACGACTATCTTTCCATGTAATGGCATTCTCGTAACTTTACCTGGAACATTAGCAAACAAAAAGTGTTAAACTGCACTTAGCTAAACAAGTGGACGTGATTTTTTACACTAACGTTAAAAGAAACCTCCCAAAAAACATGAAACACTCGACGGAAAAATGCATGCGACAAAACATGAATATTTGTCTTGATCAGTTACCAGTGATATGAAAGTAGTACGTTTCAACTTTAGTTAACTGAACTCGACTTTGGTTGCTATGAACACTGTCCAGCCGTTTTGGTGTCGCCAGTTTAAACGCTGACAATTCTGCGTCATCCCACGTGCAATATCGCTTCGATAGTTAACGTTTATCTTGTCAAAGATATTTCAAGGTGAACATGAACAAACATTAGCGACAATTTACTCCACAAACAACATACAACGCAACATGTACAATTAGTGTCGCTAAGATTGCGTGATAAGCTAAAACATATAAATTGTAAGCTTTGCAGTCTCACCTGGAGCTCCGTTTAAAGACACATCGACGTCTGGCAATCCATATACTTCAACCGGGGTGTAGCAAAGATGGGTCTTTTTTTTACTAAAACGTTAATATCCTACCATACTATACCTAATGCCGAGGAACTAAGTTCGACGACCAGCGGCTACCGTAACGTTAAGCTACCTTATTGAGCAGCCTTCCTTTACCGTCTCTCTTCTTCCAGAGTGAGGCTGTAATATCACTCCGCGGAATCATACACTGTAATCGAAAACTATTTACATAACAATCACTCATGTTTTGGTAGCACGATATATTTAGACCGTTCTATTATTACATTTTAAAAGATGGGTTTGGTTGCCTGAATTAAATTGAATTTACTTAGTTTCATAAAGGGGACTATTTTGTTTACGAATTTGGCGCAACAATCCCACCTCTGTAACGGGACAGTGATTTGAAAATGTTTGAAATTCCGCGCGAAGGAATATGATTGGTTGAAACGTCACTTTCTAAGTAAGAGGGCGGGGCATAGTACTACAGCGCTTTTCTAGAGCCGGAAGGTGATGTGTCGTGTAGTGATGTGTCGTGTAGTTAAATTTTAAATGTTTATCTTTAAGCTCTCTAACTCTAAAAACGATCAGTATAATATTTGTATTTCAGATTCATATTATGATAACCTCAGTATATAATGTTATACTACTCTAGCAATTCTTTCTATTGTATTTTAATTAGCCTATGTAGCTATTGTACATCATTTAGACTCTAACCATTGTATCTAATATCTATCTATCTACCACAGCTGCTGGATGGCTTACTGAGACAACTAAATGTCACAGAGCCTATCATTACTGTTACTGGTCATGCCTGTGTTGTCCTGTTACAACACGTCAAAATGCCTGCTGGAAAAAATGTTTATAGTCCCATGCCGATCACAAGTAAATATGTTGATGGGTGGCTTATGGGGAAATGAAATATTAAGTTCTAATAATTTTTGGGGAATACATACTTGTTTCAGTGCCAATATGTGATTGTTCTGATGTTATTTCACTATGCTAGGGAAAAAGAGTAGACAGTGGTTGTCAGATTAGGTGTGTCAACTGGTTAGTTTGGAAGTGATCCATTCATCCTAAAGGTCAAACTTTGTCTGTTTGAGCCTAATGCAAACCGTTGATCAGTCCCTGTTTTATGGAATTTTCCTCCAAACATTATATTCTTATTTGTTACATACAGTGCACCCGGAAAGTATTAATATAACCCTTCACTTTTTCCACATTTTGTTATGATACAGCCTTATTCCAAAATTGATTAAATTCCTTTTTTCTCATCAATCTACACACAATACCCCATAATGACAAAGCAAAAACATTTTTTTTGCCATTTTTGCAAATGTATTAAAAAATTAAAAAACTGAAATATTGCATGTACATTAGTATTCACACCCTTTACTTTGTTGAGAAGACCTCAAGTCTTCTTGGGTATGAAGCTACAAGCTTGGCACACCTGTATTTGGGGTATTTCTCCCATTCTTCTCTGCAGATCCTCTCATGCTCTGTCAGGTTAGATGGGGAACATATTTTCAGATCTTTCTAGAGATGTTCAATCAGGTTCAAATCTGGGCTCTGGCTGGGCAACTCAAGGACATTCACAGACTTGATCCGAAGCCACTCCTTTTTTGTCTTAGCTGTGTGCTTAGGGTCGTTGTCCTGTTGGAAGGTAAACCTTTGCCCCAGTCTGAGGTCCTGAGCGCTCTGGAGCAGGTTTTCATCAAGGATCTCTCTGTACTTTGCTCCGTTCATCTTTCCCTTGATCCTGATTAGTCTCCCAGTTCCTGCCGCTGAAAAACATCCCCACAGCATGATGCTGCCACCACCGTGGAGAGGTGCCTGGTTTCTCCTGGTTCCTCCAGGCGTGACGCTTGGCATTCAGGCCAAAGAGTTCAATATTTGTTTCATCAGACCAGAGAATCTTGTTTCTCATGGTCTGAGATTCCTTTAGGTGCCTTCTGGCAAACTCCAAGCGGGCTGTCATGTGCCTTTTACTGAGTAGAGGCTTCTGTCTGGCCACTCTACCATAAAGGCCTGATTGGTGGAGTGCTGCAGAGATGGTTGTCCTTCTGGAAGGTTCTCCCATTTCCACAGAGGAACGCTGGAACTCTTTCAGAGTGACCATTGGGTTCTTGGTCACCTCCCTGACCAAGGCCCTTCTCCCCCGATTGCTCAGTTTGGCTGAGCGGTCAGCTCTAGGAAGAGTCCTGGTGGTTCCAAACTTCTTCCATTTACGAATGATGGAGACTAATGTGCTCTTTGGGAGCTTCAATGCTGCAGAAATGTTTTTGTACCCTTCCCCAGATCTGTGTCTCGATACAATCCTTTCTCGAAAGTTTACAGACAATTCCTTTGACTTTATGGCTTGGTTTCTGCTCTAACATGAACTGTCAACAGTGGGACCTTATATAGACAGGTGTGCCTTTCCAAATCATGTCCAATCAATTACATTTACTACAGGTAGACTCCAATAAAGTTGTACAAACATCTCAAGGATGATCAGTGGAAACAGGATGCACCTGAGCTCAATTTTGAGTGTCATAGCAAAGGGTGTGAATACTTATGTACATGCGGTATTTCAGTTTTTTATTTTTAATACATTTGCAAAAATTTCTAAAAAAACTTTTTGGCTCTGTCATTATGGGGTATTGTGTATAGATTGATGAGAAAAGGGGATTTAATCAATTTTGGAATAAGGCTGTAACATAACAAAATGTGGGGAAAGTGAAGGGGTGTGAATTTTCGGATGCACTGTAAACCTGTGTAGATTTTGCTAACTAGCAACAACGGTTGCAACAAACGACGATTACAGGATAATACAGCAAACTCACTCAGTAATGTCAGTTGCACAACATCTTTACACAGTTTGTTAGACAACTACATGTTGCAATCCTGTAATATTATAAACCAAGATACTACAGTCAAACCAGACCAAATAAGTCTGTAACCCTACCTGAGTACTGATCTTTTTTATGTATTCAAGTTTTCAATGTGTTCTTTCTTCTTTTAAAATTTCCACAGTTTCACTTTAATAATAACAATAATAAACTATTTGTATAGCACCTTTTATATGGGACCTGCAGCTCAAAGTGCTTTACAACAAAGAAATCAGATGTAGCAAGTGCTTCACATAAAAAAAAGATAAACGTTAATATAACATAAAATGGAAAATAAAACCCATCTGATGATAATAATAATAAAAGAATAGAATGCATAAAATCAAACAAAACACTACATTTAAAAAGAAGCAGCAGTGCATAAGTGTGAAGAAGAGTGCAAGAATTTCAGACCTACATCAGGACAGTCATAGCTGGTTAAAGGCTAAAGTGAAGAGATACATTTTTAGCTTTCTTTTTAAAAAATTTTAGCGAGCTGGCCTCAAATAATCTGTTGCTTGTGTGTTCCATAGTTTTGTGGTATAATTGACAAAGGTTGCATCCCCAATTTTCTTTCACCTGATGCTGGGAAGCCCCAATAAACCAGCAGCAGATGACCTCAGTCTTCTCGAAGGCAAATGTTTAACAAGGGCAATATAGCAATATAGCTTGGTCCTAGCCCATTAAGGGCTTTGTATATATGGAGGAGGACTGTAAAATAAATTGTAAATGTTACAGGAAGCCAGTGCAGAGCAGCTAAAACTGGACTTATGTACTCCCTCCTCTTGGTTTTGGTTAATAGCCTAGCTGCAGCGTTTTAAATAAGCTGAAGTCTCTCGATGTTTTTTTTTTTTAAAGAGGCCAGTAAAAAGTGCATTACATTAATCAAGTTGGCTCAAAATGAAGGCATTAATTCATTTTTCAACATCTTTTGCACTTGATTTATATATCGGTGAAAAAATTATGTTTTCATTACTTTGTTACTGTGGGACCTGAAGCTTAGATCTGAATCTAAAATAACACCAAGATTTGTAACCTGATTTAATCCAGGAATTTAATTTCCCCAGATTATTAAACAACATTTCTCTTTTTGTTTCAGAGATAAATTAGGAATTAAAGTGTCCGTTTTATCCTCATTTAACTTCAAAAAATGATTCCTCATCCCTTTATTTATTGACAGAAGACAGATAGTAATGGAATTTAGCATCATGTGGTTCAACAAATATGTAAAATTGTGAGTCATCTGCATTATTATGGAAACATACATTTTGCCATCTGATTTAGTAAGAGCCTGACTGAAATTCCTACAGGTTTATTTGCACTGAAACTATCTTTTCAAGTATCTTACCAATGAAGGAAAGGCTCGATATCTGCCTACAGCTGGTCAGTGCATTACCATCTAGGTTGAGTTTTATAAGTGAATGTTTTACAACAATTCTTTTAAAGGCATTTGGAAAGATGCCTGTATGAAAATATATATTTGTAATCTTCAGGACATGACTTGAAACAGTCACGCTGTCAACAAAAATGCTGTAGGTACACAGTCAATACATAAGGTTGAATAATCACCTTCAATGACTAAGCTCAGTTATTGTAATACAAGTGAATTGTCCCGTAGCTCCATCATTTTTAGAGGATGTGCTGAGAACATCTGTGTTAACACCAGCAGGAATAATGATTTTAACTTAACACTGATTTTAATTAAGGTAATTTTCATGAAGATTCTTGGTCTGGTATTTATCAAGTTGGTGTCTGCATTGTGTAAAGTGACCTGTGAACTGTTATCAGCATCTTCAATTCAACAGCATTCCTACATGCAAGAAAACAGACCTCCAAGGCTCTCATAAAGTATGAAGTTTGCCTTTGGATTTTCCCCAAATTCTGCTTTTTAATGATATGATGCATGAAAACTGAGCATTTCCCTGTAGTGGAAAATGAAAGAATGACACAAGTGAACAAAACAAACACATTTCATAATTATTAAATGTTGGTTTTATTTTTATCTTTTTTTGTTGTTTTTTCTTTTTTTCAAAGTCGCTTGATAATCTTGACAAAATTGCAACATATTCCATACTTCTCAAACTGACGGTGTGTCTGTTGCTATTCCAGATTAGCTGTGGAGGGAAAAGTTGTGCGCTGTTCCGGACAGGTTAAGTCCTAAATGATGAAAGCAGCTTTGACCTTACAAATAAAAAGAACACATGAACGACTCAAGAGAGACTCCACACTGGCATCCTATGTCGTAACGTTGCAGGGTCAGGGTCAGTGTCTCTCTGCACAGGTCCTGGTCTGCCAGGCCTAACGAAAGTGAGTGATTGAAGAAAAACTCAGGGGCTCAGTAGCAGAGGTGTGTGTATGTGTGCATCTGTGATAGGAGGGTTGGGGAGTGCAGCACAGAACATATACAAAGAACAGGCCAAGCACACAAAATGATTCCTTCCTGAGACATTGGCGTGTGTACAGTAATGATGGTCTAGATGAGATGTGTGTGTGTATGTGTGTCTGTGTGCGTGTGTGCGTAAGTGTGTGTGTGTATGTGAAGGCGTTTTGGCGTAAAGTGAGTCACAGGGTGCAAGGTTGCTCTGGATCCGGTAAAAAAGTCACAGATTTATTTCTACCACAGGTTGCCAGGGGGAGATTTGTAAGGGTTTGACAAATATCACATTTGGGACGTTCACTTGCCTGACCACTGACAGAAGAAGGATCACTACAATCTAGCCTTTTCCCATCCATTAAACATAACTGATCCATTCAGAGACTGCTGAGAATCGCTTGCGTTTAATACAGTGTGTATGTACACCAATCTTCACATTTTAATTCTCTTTAAAGCTGAGCTGCTGTAGCTCGCCATTTATCGAAACACCATCTCTTGCTGCTACATGGCCAAAAAAGCTATGCCCCGACTGGAGTGCTACTTTGTTATCTTGGGTATGTAAAAAATATGTTTTAAAAAGTGAAGGGGGGGATAGGTTGAAATTGTGAAAGCCACATTCTGAACAGCCAGTGATTGGTTAAGGGGTCTGTCCAGTATTTAGTAGGACACGAAACATGAACTTCCTTCAGTAAAATGTGCTCAAAATGTCTTTTCTTGAATCACAAACCTATGAACAAAACACATAAAAGGTATTCTTAAAAAAAAAATCAGGTGAAGCCTAAAACTCTTCATAGTTTTAAAGAAATGAATACAGCTTATATACACAAACTCAAAGGCTACTTAAAATACACCTTAATATTGAATCTTCATTAATTTGATTTCTTGAAAGGACCTGTGACCATATCATACAACCATGTTCATACAATCATTTTTTCCCCATTCTCTTGGAAGCAAAACAAAAGAAAAAAAAAAAAGAAAAAAAGGAAAACAAATCCAACCTGGAATAGTAGGTGATATTTCATTGCGACTTGTTTTCTGTGCACATTTCTGTGTGTGTGTGTGTGTGTGTGTATGCATGTGTGGACTAGAGAGAAATTTCAACATCTTTTGCTTTTTGTTAATTAGAATAATGTACAAATGTGATAAAACTGAAATGTCTCTCTCAATACTCTTGATGGGTATGAAAAGATTCGAACAGTGAAGGAGTACAACAATTTCTAATCTCAGAAAACATGTCCTTGTTTCAACTCGCCATTCTTATTTGGACATGTCAATCACAATAGTTCCTTAACTTTTCTATATATATTTATATATCTTTTTGTACGAAATCTGTTTTTTGAAGCTGGAAAAAGAGAAAAGACCCAGAGTCTTTGAGGAGGGGGGGTCTTCTGACAAGTCCCAAGCTTGCAGTCTGCCTCAGAGTACAACAAAAAAAGTGTCTGGTGTTTGTCAAGTCATTCTATGCATTGTCCTTGTCCTTATTTGTCCCACGCTGCCCCACCTACTCTCACTTCCAGTCGAAACTGGTCTCCACCGCTGAGTTGCATTGGGATTTCTTTCCATCAGTCTTTTGGAGAAAGGTGGAGAGGGGAGAAGAGTGGAGGGAGAAGGAGGAGGAGTCATCAGCAGTGTTAACGGTGTGGTCTCTCAGAGGCATCCTGTTGCTCTGGCGTGCCCCGGCCTTACCTCCCCTCACGTCAGGACAGTGTTCCAGAGTGAGGGAAAGCAGATCACAAGATGGGGATTTGTGTCGTAGTAGAGGAGGATGCTGGCTCAGTCAGAGTCAAGGTCCCCCTCCTTCAACCCTCCTTTTTAAAACGTTGAGGGAGGAGACAGAGCGCAACGTGAGGAAAAATAAAAAGGTGGGCCGTTACTACGGCGATTGTGTGGCTGGACTGCTTTGGGCAGAGCTGGGGGACAAACTGGGGCTGCAGCTGCCTGGGGGGGCACCACTGGTCCGGCCTCCTGCGGCCCCGCTTTCCAGACCTTCTGAGTTCTCCAGCATCTCCTGGATGAGAGGAGGCATGGAGCCGGGGATTTCCATCTTCAGGGTGATGACACGCTCAGCTCCTGCAGGGTTGGAGAGAGGCAGGAAAATGTAAGCTACCAAAGAACTGACTGAATACATATTATTCATTAATCTTTTCTTTTTTGCTCCATTTTTATATGATGGAAAATAAATAAAAGCATTTGAAGCAAATAAACTATACAAATAGAGTTTGGTCAAACTGAACAATCATTCAATCGACATTTAGCAGACAAGCAGACTAATGTGGGCTTCAGACCTTTAGCACTGATGCTTCTCAGATCAGTGATCTTCATCAGCATCTTGGGGAACATGTGTGGTTTGTGGGGCCTCCTCTTCCTCACATAAATCTTCAGCGCCTCCAGAAGGGGCTCTTGCAGGACGTCCACCTTATCTGCCTCTTCTAAGTCTTGACGGTCTGTTGGACAAACACACAAAGTACAGAGCAAATTGGTCAATACTCACAGTTAGCCAGTAGGTGGTGCTCAGTGAACGAGTGCAGCATGGCTGCTTCACTGCTAGACAGGGTGACAGGGTCAGAAAAGAGTAAAAGGTCATCTATTAGCAAAGAGAATGTTAAATATGGTTTTAGGGGAGTCATCATACCTCCACACAACAAACAGATGGCGCTGAGCAGCCCTGTCTCTGCATCGTCCATCTCCAGGGGGAGGAGCTGGTTGGCGAAGGCAAACACCAGGTCGGTAAGGGGACCAAAGCCGGCGTTGTGCATCTGGGTTCGGTTTAGCGTGAGTCCATCTGAGAAAGTCATGGTGTCCTGCTCTGGTGTGTAGCGTGTACAGATCCGCAGTATCTGAGGACAGCAGAGACAGAGGGGGATGTTAAGAGTTTAACAGGGCAGCTGGTTAGACATTTCTAAATCAGTGTATTTAAAAAAAAAAATATGGGTAATGTTTGGTGTGAGGCTGAAATTGTGAGCTTTGCATGTGGATCAGAACGTTGCTTTTAATTTCAAGAATAACTTTAGTTTCAAATGAAGTAAAGGCTGGGCCATTGTTCTTACCAGGATGTCCAGACAGGCGGCTTTGAGCAGGGTGATCTGGTCAGCGATGGTGAGCGTTGTGAAGCCGGGCAG
Organism: Scomber scombrus; assembly: GCF_963691925.1. Classification (NCBI taxonomy): domain Eukaryota; kingdom Metazoa; phylum Chordata; class Actinopteri; order Scombriformes; family Scombridae; genus Scomber; species Scomber scombrus. Next base: position 10,204,327 of record NC_084990.1, read on the forward strand.
CTGCTTAGCGAACTCCACCGTCTTTATGATGCACTTGGTGGAGAGTTCACTGAACTTGTCCCACAGGTCTACGTCCAGGGATACACGTCGTTCTGAGCTGTTAGTCTGTTAAAAATGTCACATTTACATTTAATACAAGTGCAGGTGACAATACTAATCTACAGCTATCAAAGATGAATAAATATAGGGCCACACAGACTGTCAGTGTCATGCTACTGACCGTAGTGTATTTGCCCAGCTGGCAGAGAGAGGGGAAAGTCTCCTTGTGTGCCTTGCGAACCCTGTCGATCATCTGCTCTGTGTCAGGACTCAGCACGTAGCTCTCTGTGCACTCCTGCTTCTTCTCTTCCTTCTTCTTTTTGTTCCGGTCATTCCTTACCGCTACAGGGAGCAAAGGAGAAAGACAGAGAGGATTAGTGTGTGCAACAGACATTTATTGCTCAAGTGACAAACTTAACATAAGCGCTCTCATTAATTTACTTTTGAATAGAGTGCTGTATCTCAGCTTAAATGTGTGTAACATATATCCGATTGATGAAATGATTGCATTTAGGAATCTACAGTGAAAGAACAAATATAGCAGGTCTACTGGTGCTTGCTACAAAACTGAATTGTTCCTGAATGGGTCCATAAAGTGTTACTCACATGATTATGATGATGATGTGATATGTAAAAAAGGTTTTAATATTAATACATCACACGTGCATTTTTTTTTATGAATCTGCTGTCTTCATCTGCCATTTAGATCTGTACTTGCAAATCTACTGTAACAAGTACACAACCTGGATACTATATATCCCTTATGAGCAACACCTGACACCACCCTCAGGGTAAACTACGGCCAAGATCAAAGGCAAAGTCATCAGCAGGGGAAGGATGCTCTGCCTGCAGCCAACAGCAGCAGCAACCACAGCATCACTTCTCTTATCCGATGTTATAAGATAAATGTTGTGAGACGGCTCTATGGAAGAGGGGCTATGGTAATGGAGAGAGGAAGGAAAAAGAAAAAGAAAAAAAACCCCTTGAAATAATCCAATGTCATTTCCCTCTGGGCGATCCGGCTGAGAATAGCATGCTCACCCCCAAATGACAAAAAACACCAGGCAGGGGTGTTTAGCATTGGAATCCCATTACAGGCTCTATCCATTTCTCCTAGCCCATCCACACTGGGGTGCAATTTAGCTATGACTGGGTTGTGTATGTGTATGTGTTGAGGGTGGGGGGTGGGTTGGGTGAGACGGGGTGCTAGTTGATAAATAGTGGTGGGGGATGGAGCTATCCATAAGGCTGACAAATTGCCACAGCTTTCATTAGGGGTCCCGGCTAATCTAATAACATAATATGACAAATATCCTGCCTCTAATGGTTTTAAAAGAGCTCTGCTGCTGAGCCCATACCGGAAAAAAACCTTCCAGCTTTTCTCTCTCCCACTCACACATTTCTCTCTCTCTCTTGGTTATACATTCTCTATTTCCTTGTCGCCCTCTGAGTTTGTTTCATTCTCACCGATGCACGCTATCTCTCTAAAACTGTATTCCTCGTGCTTTAAATCACCCCCTCCCCTTTACCTTAACTCATCTCTATCAGCTCTCCCATCTCCAGCTCCCCTCCAGGTACCTGAATTTCCCCTCGCCGCTGACCTAAGATCAGATTTTCCTTGTCTTAATGCTAACCTTGACCATTAAGGCTGAGAACACTCAGGCTGATGGGAGATCGGTGTCTGTGACAGAGGGTGCCTGGCCCGGGGCCACGGAGGGATGCACTACTCGGTGCTGCTGCTCATTCATCAGCTCTCAGACAGGCCTCCCTGTCTGGGAGAACATGAAAGGAAGGAGGAAAGAGGGGGCTAGGAGTCTGATGCTGCACTATGTTATTACTAAACAATGCTCGCCACGACAAGGGAAGAAGAAGACCCTGCCGAGCATAAAGGAGCATGGTTTGCATTATTTGTTTTATTGGTGCTCATATGGTAAGCTGGAGTAACCATAACCATATGGTAGGCCATAGTAACCCTAAACGTAACTTATAACGTATCAAAAAACTTATACAGTATGTTATGATGATACGGTTATATTATTAAATCAGGTGCTTTGTCTGCCTCCATTTTTACTTTGATGAGCCAATTATGACTTTTTAAAAAAACATTTTTTTTAGGAACGCCCTCTGCAGCAACCCTCAGCTTTTAAGGCCGGTTGCATAAAACTGTAGTAAGCTGACGAACATATTTGGGCCAGACCCTGCTTGTGGCATTGATTGGGAATATGTGTTCTGTCTGCCATGAGGGGAGGGGTGGAGGGCCGCAACACAGTCGATGTCCAATTAATTCACAAATAAAAGTGGGGCATCCCTAGCGCCCAGACATTACCCGCGCTGACAAATTGGCAGCACAATCATAAGCCGCACAACACAATTTAATGAAGTCATTAAAGAACTATTAGGCACGACTGGCGATCTGTCATGGCGAATTGCCACATGCAATAACTTGGGGGGTGGGGGTATGGGTGGGGGTGAACTGTAGCAGGGGAAGCGCAAATGAAAGAAATACTGCCTTGCTGTTTTTATTGTGTGTGTGTGTGTGTATGCAAACGTGCATTTGTTGTTGTTTGCATGCGTGTTAACTTCAAGCAATGTATCTCTCAAATTATATTATGAGAATATAAATGCTATTGGGAGAACTTGCATCCTGGATTGTTTGCGGTTACGCGTTCATTGCATAAAAATGATTTACAAGAGCAGGTGTGGAGAATACTGTGACAACACACACACACACACACACACACACACACACACACACACACACACACACACACACACACACACACACACACACACACACACACACACACACACACACACACACACACACACACACACAGCCATCACTCAATCATTTGTTCTCATAGTGGATTTCAGCTGCAGCGTGCAGTTAATAGACAATTTCTGTTAGTGCCTGGGTGTGTACATATGTGTGTGTGTGTGTGTGTGTGTGTTTGTGTGTGTACAAGACAGAGAGAGGTGGGCAGACAGGGATAATTCGTGTGAGGAAAATTAAAGCGCTGGCAGCTCGTCCATCACACAGATTAAATTCAATGGAAAGATAAAAATGTCAATGTTCCCCCTGCTCCTGCTGCTCGCAGTGCAGAGCCACCGTCGACAGTGATGAAACTTTCTCCCTCTCTCTGTCCTCCAGCCTCTCTCGTACCGCCGACCCCCCCACCCCTCCCTGCGCTCTCTCCACTCAAAATTCTCATTCTCACTCACACTGGGTTCAATACTCCTTCCTCCAGCAGCCTTCATCTTTCTCTACTATCCCCCCTTTCTGGCTGATGTTATCCTCCCCTTACGCCGTTCTCCATCATTCTTTGCTTCATCTTATTTTAGTTTTATTACTTTTTCTATCGCTGAATAACACCTTCCCCAAAGGAACATGTGGGCGATAGGTTTGTGAGCCACAAAAAAAAAGAAAAAGAAGGGGGGGTGGGTGATAAAGGGAGGGAGGGTACTGAGGAATAGAGGCTGGTCTAAACTCACCAGCATAAACAGAAAATAGAAGACGGGATGGGGAAAGGATGGCAGTGGGAATACTGTAACTTTAGCTGAAATGAACAATAAATGCTAATATGTTGTCCTTCACTTGGAGTCTTCTCTAACCACACTGTCAGGTTGATAGTCATCTGGCCGGTTTTCAGGCGTTTCCCTTGTAACCCATTTCCTCTCAACAACCCCCCCTCCTACTTCTGACTCCGTCTTGCTTGGCATTGCCACCTGGCAGCAGGCCTGGCACTGTCGTCTGGAGCTGTCTGCCGACAGACACAAGGTCACCCAGACGTCCCCCAGCGCAAGCAGGGGGTACACCTTCTGTGTGTGTGTGACAGCGAGTGCATGGTGTTTAAGTGGAGCTGTCCGAATGCGTTTCTGTTAAAGCGTTTTTATTCAAACCGGTTTGTGTTTGTCACCTTGCGTGTGCATAATTTAGGTGTGTGCGCATGGAATTATGCACGGGCATGCGTTTTTATGTGCAAGTGTTCCTGTGTCTCTGTGTGTGAGAGGCAAAGAGAAAGAGACTCCCTGCTGTCCCCAGATGGCCAGATTCTCCTTCCTCACTAGCCCAGACCACTTTTACCAGCCAAAGTCACTGCTGAGGACACAAGCTAAGCAATCTGCACACTGCACAAATGACCACAAACAGTATCTTCTTTCTAAAACCAAACCAAGTGAGCATCGCTAGGTCAAAATCTACCCGTTAATAAAATTTCCAGCCTCCATTCCATTCAAAAAACATTATTTTCCCTCTTGTGCAGTGCTACGTCTTCACCACTAGATGGCTCTCCAACTCCAGTCTATCCCCTTGTGTTGTGTGCCTCTCTGTGTGTGTAAAAGAGCTGGCTGCTGTGATCCCTCTAACCATGATTAATGGCCCCATTCAAAGGTAAGGAGCTTAGAGGATAACTTCTTTTACTGTAAGCCACAGTGCTGTGGCATGGGGAGCACTCCATGCACTCGCTGTAGCAGAAAGATGAGGTAAATAGCGCTGGGAAGACAGGAGGCAGAGAGGGATAAAGCAATGGAGACTGTACGCATGTGTGTTTAAACAGGTGTGTGTCTGTTAGACGAGGCAAGGTGCCGCACACATGGTATATTATTAATGTATGTCCTATTACACTTAAATAATAATTATTTAAGTATATTTATGAGTACAAATGTGTCCCATACACTCACTCTGGCAATGTGTAAAATGATAGTGAGTGTGTATAATGTGTATAACAGGGTGTCATGTGATCACGCTGAGGTAAAAAACCCTGCTGGCCTTTTGAGTTCTCTGCGGTCACACCTCTACCAATTACTTTATCAAGTCTGACTGCCTTGCGCCTATGTGTGTGTGTGTGTGTGAGTGTCTATGTTCACACAGCCCCCGGGGTGCAATGATGGGAGCAGACGCCTGCTCTTTCACTCTCGGCAGGTGAGAACATATTCATCACAGAGGCCTGCCAAGCCTGGCGACACCCTGACTGTTACTGCCAGTTTGCATCACGGCTGCCCTTTGTCTCACATTTACAGTGGATATTCTCTTCATTGAAAAAGTAGAAATCACTAAAAAGTATTAACATATGGGCAAAAAACTGTTGCAGCTTGGATTTCGCTGTGTGACTTCTCTTTTCAAAAACTTCAGGCACGAGTAGATTTCAAAGAAACTGATTTGATATATCAGACAACATGTCATCTGATTGGAACTGATACGAGCTAGATTCATAATTACTAACAAATTACGCCCAACCATTCACACTAAGTATGAGTCACTAGTAAAGCAGATGTATGTGTGCATCAACAGTGAACACTTATGCAATGTTGGCAGTGGAACAAAATGTCAACAAATGCTGCAGCTTAAGACATCCTGCAGTTGTAACAATCATTCAAACCCATCTGGGATTAAACCTCCATGATCAAATCTGTGCTCTGCCCTAAGAGCCTCCTCAACAGCAGGCTGTGGGAGCAGGGCTTTCTGGGTTTTTATACTCACACTCCTTGGACATCCCGACTTCCAGGCACTTCTGCAGCCGACAGTACTGGCAGCGGTTTCGGGTGACTTTGTTGATGATGCAGTTCTTCTCCCGGTGACAAGTGTACACCATGTTTTTCTGGATGCTTCTCCGAAAGAAGCCCTGTGTGAGAGAAAGATGGAGAGGAAAAGTGAACACCAGTGTGGGTGGAAGGATGTGGTGGTTTAAGGATTATCGGGGAAATTAGTCTGTCTGGCAAATAGTGCACTGAATAGCACAAAGCAAACATAGTTGTGCTGCTGTTTGCCTTTGTGTGTCTGCCAAACGTGGTTATCTATTAACATTACTGCTTTTATTATGTGCTCTGTCGTCATGTCTTGCCAATGTTTACAGTGTCTCTTTTCATCAAGTTCCAAATAATCACTCCCAAAACAATTTGCAAAGTTTAAAAAATTAAAAAGACGCCACGTAGAAAAGCCATATAGCTGCAATTAAAAGGCAATCAACTACCAAACAGTTAAGTCCTTAAAGGGCTTAACCCGTCACATAATCTGGACGGAGACAAATAGTCAGCGAATCAACACCATCTCATGAGGTTGGCCACCTGATTGGTGAAGGCCACTCCAGACACCACACAAGAATGATTCTGGAGATGGTTCAAGCCAAAAAGGCTTTTAGGCCAAAGGGTTACTGAGTGTCACATAAACGTGGCCTAATTTACAAAGCCAGAAATAAGCAATTCTAGATCGAGGCCAAGCACATATTATTAGAGAGAGAGAGAGAGAGCGAGACAGAGATAGCGAGAGACGATATGCTGCAAGTGTAAGAGGAATTCCTCTTCTTTTTTTGCGTGTCTTTTTTCAATCTAACTGGATCAAAGAAAATGAGAGGATACATTTTAAAATGTAGTCCATGCATATGAGGCAGAGGAGAAATCATAATGAGATCATCTTTGGTCAATGGGATTAAATTGGAGATCTTTTGGGGAGATGTTTTGATTACACAAAAGCAAGACATAGAAACACAGAATAATATCTCTCCCGGATAGATGCAACACACATCTCAAGCACTAGCATGGTAATAATTTAGACGTTCCCCCTATGATCCTAAAGACTAGTTCTGACTGCCAAAAATAAGCTCTCAGAATATTGGGTCATAAACTAACTGAAAGGGGAAAGGTCTATAACAAGACAGCATGTTTTAAATAAAAAAATACACCCAGGATTTATGATATCAAAAGAAAAACTGACCATGTAATAAAACTGTAAGCCAGTTAGAGAACATCTCTGATATTAAAGACAGAAATGATCTATATTTTGGGATTTTCTTATTTCAAGTAATATAGATGTAAAAATAGTGTTTTGGAACCAAGGAGGCTTTTAAAAGCCGATGTGCTGCCAACAATGACAAACCAGTTGAAAAGCCATGCATTAGAATTTACATTCTCCTTAAGACCAAACCTCAGTAATATCTATGTTAACCTCTGTGGTATTATTGTATAAACATCCCTTGTGCGTCAAAAAGATTAAAAAAAGAGGTTAATGCAACTCAGCTCCAACTGAGTAAGTGTTTAGTACCCAGCAAGAATGGCTCAAGACAAATATAATACAGGTCAATGTCAGTATTAATGTGACACAGTGGGACAAGGGTTATGTTTTGGAGAGTGGATGAGTGGGTGGGGCCAGCTAGGAAGAGAGCGAGGGAGGTGGGGTAGCTGCCAGGGAGCCCCATCCCATGCCGAGGGATTAGCTTTGCTAGCCGACAGATGGCCGGTGGACCTAAGCCCACAATTTGTCCTTCCCGGATCACCAGCCTCTTCTCACATCTCTCGCCCGCCATCACAGAGTTGAAGTTATTCAGGCTTTTTATCAACTACAAAGAGGAAGTATGTACACTTGGTTATGTATGTGTTTGGCGATAAGGCTTTTTAAACATGACTTTGCATCGGGCTGGCAGGGGGGGAGGGTCACCTCATCTAACCTTTCCTGACTTTATTGATGACTCACATCTGCTTTGCAACCTGTCACATAAAATACATTTTTAAAGTTAGAAAAAGGTGAACAATTCCACCCGCTGCAATCAAACGTGCATAATTTGATGCCTAGAAATAAATCACTTGGTATTTCTAACCGATACATACAAACTCCTTAGATCAGCTATCTTCCAACAGATCAGCACAGCCATGAACAAACAACAAGGTGGAGAGAAGAAGGCTTGTAGGTTGCTGTTATTTTGAGCAGCTGATACCGAGGGTTAAGTCTGTGGTCTTTGTGTGAGCATATCATGTCCTTTTTGATCCGATGGTGGCCTGACCATGACCCCAGTGCCACCAGGGGATTGACTCGCTCTCTCAGGTCTCAACAGTGCAAGCGGTTCATTCGCATTTGCTACTGAAACTACATGTGTGCGAACTGTAAAATGTATTTAGGAGCACATGCATATAAAACGTGTCACAAAATTCAAGCCAAGCAGTCTCATTTTTTTCTCAACAAAAAGGTTGATAACACAACAATAACAGTAATAGCGGTCACTATGCCAATGTCTGTTGTCACGTGATCCATTCATTAGCGCAAAATGTCCTGTAGACACCACTTTTTCCACACACAAAAAAATTCAAGCATGAACACAGTGAGCAAGAGTCCAGCTCAGAGTTGGAAAAACAGTAACCAGACTGGAGGCACTCAAGGTAAAGTCAAAGCCAGGCGTCTTGCTTGAGAAAATCCAGACATCATTTGCTCAGCAGCTGGTTGATGAGATGAGATTCCAGGTGCGTTGAGGATAAGTCAGTGTGGAGAAATGTATTATAGGAAATTGATTATGTTAAGTATTACAACAGGCGCCCCCAGAATCAGCACAGATGGGTTTGAGAGGAATGAGCTGAGGTCACAGCCATGATTTAAGTGCCCACATGTATGTCTGTGTCTTTTGAAGGTGAATGACACTGAAGGGGAACATCACAGGTTTCACACATTCACAGCTGAAGCGGCACGTGGAAGCTGCCATCAGCATCAGTGTGGATGCTATCAAAGTGAAGCTTGGTGATTAGGTGAAGGACGAGGGCATCCAGACAACACTGGATTGTTGATTTGTAGTCCAAAAAAAACCACAACAAAGTGTGCAAAACCCAAACAAGTCCAACTCTGGACAGCTTTCTGAGCCGGTTAAATAGCCTTTGTGCAGCAGCTCAACACGTGCGAAGCCATCAACCCAGCTTTATTCGTGAAGGATGAAGACTTAACTGGTTAACTGTGGCACAGCTTACAAGCGAGCTAATCTGGCTAACAGTTAACATTATGTCCAGTCAGTAGGTGAGGAAATATGTATTGTTAGGCTGTAAATCAATAACGTTTTGTTAACGTCAAAATTTTAAAAGTACACAATGTGCTTTACATAAAATGACAATACAATTGCAATGTAATTCATTCATTCAGTTATTTATGTGTCACAAAGTACTTGGCAATTAAAATATTTACAGTGGAGCACTTTATACGTGGCATTATTTCTTTTTTTTTTCCAGGTAATGTTGAAAAGCCCTCTAGTGGACAGAATATATAACTACCAAATGCTGATGGTGATATTGGCAATGTATAAGCTTTTGTATACAGTGTATAGGTACATCATTAATATTAATAATAGGCTAAATTAGGGACTTAAAAAATTCGAATTTTATTCAGATATTAAAAATAATGAATGAAAGTTGAATTGGTTTATAGAGGAAGATTGACAGCACTAGTGTGAAAGAGGCTTTTCTGTCCAAAACCACATCAAGAATTCAACAAGAAGCTGCCTTACAGTGTCCATAACTGAAGACTTCATGCGGATCAGCTTGGAGGGGCCTTCAGTAGAGCAAGCTGATCCCAGTCCTGCTGCGGGCCGCTGGCTGAGCTTAAAGCGGGCCATTACACCTGCGTACAAAAGCTGCTGGACCAATGACATCCTTTGTGTCTAAATGGACTGAGCAGGCTTTTTTGGCGTTTAGAATGAAGAGGAATGTCTTTATTACTGACATATTCATATCATTCATACAGTTTAAAGTATAATGACATAATTGTTAGAGATTGAAGAAGAACTCATTTTTTGTATTCAAAAAAATTAAATCATTTTGCTTGTAAATGTCACCTTGTATCTCTTTATTATGGAAAAACACATTTTTTGATAAATGTTCATTGCACCTCTAAGGTTCTTAACATTTTCAGCTTAGGAGTAGCTACATGTGATCCTTGGGTAAAAAAGTAAGCATTAAGCCCTGTCCCTCCTGACACCATGAGGCTCAGGTGCCCCCTCACAGCACCTCCTGATTGGTTGTTGCTGCCGGCTCGTGGGCCAGTCGATTGTTCCTGCCCCAACCCCCCACCTCTTTCCTTCTTTTAGGAGTCATTGCTTCCTACGGCCCTTAAGCCTCTTTTTGTATCACTGCTTAATCCACCCGGCGACAAGAGCCCTCAGCAGGCCTGTCAGCCACCCTGCAGCGTTCAGAGGAGATGAGAGCCGCGAGAAGAGGGGAGAGGGAGGGAGGGATGTGAAAAGAGGAATGAACAGTAACAGCGCATACGTGATTGCATGTGTCATGTGCTCCTCAATTCACGGCTCTCTACCTGGTGCGTGTTATGAGCCTTGTGCGCTTATGAGTGTGTGAGTGCGTCCTACTTTGCATGTGTGTGAGGAAATGCTTTATTAAGAGAGAAGCAAGTGGGGGGAGGGTCTGGGGTTGGCGAGTTCACAGGGAAGCAAAGGAATCCTCTCTTACGTGACTTTCACACTGTGCCCAAATTAAGAGTGCGTTCCCAGCCACCTACTGCGCCCCGGCGTGTGTGTGTGTGTCTGTGTGTGTGTGTCTGTGTGTTTGAATGTGCCCTCGCCTCTATTACTTAGCAGCTATTGGTACAGCCTGCACATTAGTAAAAATGGATGCTTGGTAAGAGTGCCATCTGGAAAAAAAACAAAACACTTCAAATAGGTGACATTCATGCAAGAAGTGCCGGTTGGGGATTTTTGGAAATATGGTATCTTCCCTTCTAATGCAGTGAATACCAGGAACAGAGATCGCCTGCTGCTCGCTGCCATGCCTTCAAGACAAAAACATAAATATGAGGGGGCGGGCATGCATATTTAATGCTTAAGTGTTAATATCTGGAGGGGAAAAGAAGTGCAATGCCGGTGAGTATGCTCAGGCGGTAGAACTTAAACAACAAACGAATGAGCTGTCTCCAAGTAACAGAGCTCAACATCCCCCTCCTGTTTCCTCTGTTCGCTGCAGCCCCCAGGAAACGCCTTTGTAGTTTGGCGTGCTGCAGCAAAGCCGACGATGCTAACCCTCAGCTTACCCCAGTCTCAGATGAGACAACCATATACATTCACATGCCTGTAGTGTTGAATTATTGAGTATGCTTTGCCAAGTCATCTCTTCTGAAGTCAGTGATACGGAGAAGGCATCCTGAATTTTTCAAATTAGCACTGTGGCTGTTGAGCGGGCACGCAGCCGGCTCATGGACGGGCGACTAGCGGCAGTCAAGCTAGGGATATTTTTGTAGTTTTAGCTAACGTTCCTAATGATTGTGATATTACTATTCCAAACTAGCAGGATCGCTGTGATCTGGGAACACTGCGGCATCACTAGATGTGATCAGACAGTCATCTAATGACACATCTAATTATACATTTACCTTTGTGTCAGTGTACAGAACACATCTAATCAATGATTCAAGTGTATTCTTTGTTTTAACATCCAAGTAGTTTGGTTTAGATACTTCGGGATTAGTTTAAATCATATTTGTGTCCTTGATTGTTTGATTCAAGCACAAATATCATATCTGTACTGTAATATGGGTTTAAAACTTTCCCCCCCTAATATATAGTCCAATTAACATAACATTGAGGTATTGTTAAAAATGGAGCTGCTAAAATATTTTTTTTTCTGCCTCTGTAGTTAGTCAATACATCTGATTATTCATTCAGTATATGATTCAATTGAAAGCTTTTTACCTGACTGCATGTGGCCTCTGTCTGGTTAAAAATAATCTACCTTGACCACAAACTACCTGAGACAATAATCATATTTAGCCAAGAAAGTGGTGGATGGTTTTATGGAGAAACATTGGAACTTTATTCTGTCATATTTGAGTTGAACGGGGCAGAGAGTGTCAACAGCTGATGGTGAAATGTATGTATTAATTAATTGAAAATAAGTTGTGCTGAACGATTCAACAATGTCTGTTGGCAGATGAATTAAAACATCAGCTATATCCCCAGTGTGCGAAAGCCTCAAAAAGCTAATTACGGTGTCAAGTCTCACGCTATTTCTGTGCTGTCAGAGAGAAAGCTGTGATCGCTAAGGAAAAACAACTAATTACTGAAGTTTACAGCTCATCTATTGTGTGCACTCCTATGTTTATCACACTGTTACAGGGTTTCGGCTACCATTAGCAAGCGTCAGGTTTTTGTATGTGTATGAAGTTCTATCAGCTGTTTGGTCGCCCCTATAAAACAGCTCAGGGGTCAGCCTTTATTTATTTATCCATTTGGGGAGCAGGTGAAAAGGGTTTGTGTTAGAGGGTGTGCGTTTGTACTGTAAGTGTGTTTGTGCCAGACTCCTAGCTTCCCGGTGCTCTCCTCCCTTTGTGCATTCTTTACTCATTTTTCCCCTTCCCCCTTTGTAATCTTGTGCGCTGACCGTCTTTTTTTTTGGTGTCAATGAGTTCAGCTGTGGCCCCTGTACCCCATCCACCTAATACACTGCCCCTCCAACCATCCCTACCTCTCTCTCTCTCTCTCTCTCTGGCTGTTCATGCCTCCCAGAGCACACTCTTCTCTCTCACTCCCTGCAGTCTCTCTTATCTTTGTATAATGTTGTCTACATTTCTACTGTCCCCCTGGGTTCCTGCCCTTCCTTACAGCATTTCATCTTTTTTTTGCTACTGCTTCCTACTTCCACACTACTCCTATCCCTGCACATATGGAAACACACACACACACACACACACACACACACACACACACACACACACACACACACACACACACACACACACACACACACACACACACACACACACACACACACACACACACACACACACACACACACACACACACACACACACACACACACACACACACACAGGTATTAGCTGCACAGTCACTAGGTCAGAGGGTCTAACAGGCACCTGTTACTAACCCCCTGCCCACCTTAATCCAACTGCTTCCTACCTTCTGTCACTGTACACAGAGTTGTTGTCATGAGAAAACCTTTAAAACATCACTAACACATTTGCGTACTTCTGATTTAGTTGAGATTCAACAATTCTGGAAATCCTAAATTCAAAAATGCATTATCTGCAAGAGAAAAAACCAGGAGGTTTCCAAAATGTTGACATTACTGCACCTGGCAGTAACATTAGATTCCACAGATCCCTCCTCCTCTTTTCTATCTGTTTCTGAGCTTATACAACTCTGGCTCCGTGCCTCGGGAGAAGTGAGATAAAGAGGTCTGTGTGCTCACACTAACACAGCAACATGTATGCACGCACATGGCAACTATGAACTGATAACAGAGCAGATGGGCGTTATGCGGCCTCTTCAGCACCTGCATAACAGGGCTGTATTGATAACAGACGGCAGATGTGGACACGTCAGCAAAGCTGATATGAGCAGCAGCAACACTGCATGGATGACAGAGTTTCACACATATTGTACATGATAAGCCTCTCATACACGTTATCTAATTTTGCAATGTCTACAGGTATAGGTTGCAGGTTTGAAGTGATTACAGAGGCCGTTAGCCCGGTGCTTTACAAGAGCAGGTCATATTGAAGATTACGCAGCTCAATAAAGCAGCCGATAAACTCTGTGAATGATTCCCTGTGAGAAAACAGTCGATTTTTGACTCAGTTCCAACATTAAATTCCTGCATTAAACACTAAAAACCGCACCGGGATGCAAAATACTCAAAATGACATGCCTTATCATTTTCATCATCTGAGCACAAGCTGTGAAGACCTGTGTGTATTTTTTCTTCCTAGTGCAAATCACATGAAGGTTACAAGATTGCTGAACATCTTGCTTGCTCGGCAGATTAAGAGGAAGGCCGGGAGTCTCACCTTGCAGCCTTCACAGGCGCTGACACCATAGTGGTACCCTGAGGACTTGTCCTGGCACACAAAGCAGGGCTTGTAGACGCGGGGTGGTGGGGGAGGTGAGGGCGGGCTTGGCACTATCTCCTCTGAGCTGGTACTCTGGGTCTCTATCGCTGCGGAGAGGAAAAGAGCAATAAGAGGGGTTAGTGAACACTATCAGATAGAGCGCCGTCAGACATGCCAGGTTAATCGATATCAGTGGGATAAACACAGTCTCATGTGTGTACACACACACACACACACACACACACACACACACACACACACACACACACACACACACACACACACACACACACACACACACACACACACACACACACACACACACACACACACACACACACACACACACCTTAAACAAACTAGTCCAGACTGATGTACTGCTGACAACATCCAATACAAATCACCAGAAGGGGAACTTGTTCACTTTCTAACAATGTGTTTGAGGAACATAAAAAAGGACAACTTCTCGATCAGGCATTTTCAGATCCGCCACAGGAAAGACTCAAATTCAAATTCAAAGAACAAACACTCTCTAACACACGTGCACACACACATACACAGATCATCAAGGCACCAGCCTCTGCAGAGTATTCTTATTTACAGCAGAGATTATGGCTTGTGTGTGTGTGTTTGTGTGTGTGTTACAGCAAGGTGCTGCATTGTTAGCAGGGTTCAAAGACAGTTCTCTCCTCTGATACATGGCCTCGAGTTGTGCTTTATGCATTTTTTAAATTATGGAGGCTTTTTAAGTGTGAAGGTTTGAAAACATTAGAAGAATAAAGAACACACTGTGTAGATTAAGAGCAACAGAACCTGCAGACACTTGACTGGGCAAGACAGATCTTTACAACTTGTTTACCTCTAGAGTGACCAGACCCAGAACCTGTCCTGTTTGTCCAGAAAACTGTCTAAAATGACTAACTTAACTGTCACCTGTGCTAAAAGGTTCATGTGTGATGTAAACACAGCCAGGACATTGAGCTTCATCTCATCCTCATAGTCAATCTCTCTCTATTTTATCAACCTATACAAACTGATCTTCATAATATTAGTAGCAAATGATCAGAGTTAAGGTCTGACGTTCCTTTAAATTATTCTATACATATTAATTCTGACATTTAAAACGAGGCCACCCATTTAGTCATTGTTTCATTAGTTTCAACATGAAAATGTGAGCGACTGCTGTGAAATTTAACTGAGCTACATATAAACACTGCGAGTCTGCCGAAGTCAGGAATACTAGATTTGTTTCCAGTGAGGTATTACCGAGCTCGTATAGAGACTTCCTGAGGCAAACATTACTATTGCTGCTTAAAAAAGTATAGTGTAGTTATTTTTCAAACCCCACCCCAATTCTCTTGTCCCGGATTTCACCCAGTCTCATCTAAGCCCCATAATTACCCCCCTTACCAAACACACACACACTTACTTCCCTCCCTCATGTACAATATCAGGACCAGCAAATAGAAAGACGCTAAATTTAGACAAGCCAAACAACACTTGCACGTGGTAAACAAAGTGTCCCGGGACTGTGGGGGAAGTAACCTGCTGTTGCATTCATGTATTATGTGTTTAACTTTGACCTTAATATCCTGTCTTTTGCACACAAAAAAACGGCAATTTAATCAAATATAAAAACACATTGACAGCATAGACTTGCACCCTGTTGGCTAAATAACTCCAGTATAATCTCTTTCTATAAACGCTGCCATTTGAAGCCACATGTTGATGCAAATGTGCCTCCAAATGCATCAGTGGTGGTGGTCTTTAAACAAGCAGCCATATAAGAACTTTGACTAGTTGCAGCACGTTATTAAAACTTAACACTCGATTCTCAAGAATACGTAAAAATTACTGTGCCAACTTCCAGCACTCGACTTTGGTGCATCGGACATGTTTCTGTTTCTGCGATCCACTGTGTGGTTCATTCAATATCCATACAGGTATAATACATGCCTGTGTGCATCTTCGTAACCCGTTGCTCCGCCCAGCATCATCAGCTCAACAGTGAAGGGGATTTGGGACGTTGACAAGCAGCCCAGAAGCTGCCTGCAGCTCTGTGCTCGTGTGTAAATAAGCCATTTATATTTAACAGAGTGGGCTGGTTCAGCAGGCCTGTAGTACAGCTGGGAACACGCTCCACGTGAAGGCACCGCAGACCGACACTACGCTTGCGACTCTAATCATGCTGCATACTGGGCTATAAAAGCAAGGATGCAGGCTCTCTCTTTCTACACACACATGCGTGCACACACACACGCACACTTTCCTATCCTTTTATAGTGTCTGTGTGCTGGTTTCAGCTTGCCAATCTCCATGCATACGCAGCAGATGGTGCAGGGGGAAAGATTACATTCAGAACAACCAAAATAAACCAACCTGATGCCCAGATATGTTCAAGGCTTCCTGGAAAAAAACATAACAGACTCAAGTGCCATACACCAAAATCGAGCCTCCCCTAAGCCTGCCAGTTATCTCCGCCGACAGGGTAACATAGAGCACATCCAGCACGGGTCTCAGGTGACGGGACAGTTAAACTAAACAGCATTAAAGATCATGTTGCAATGGTGACACCCAATCAGGCCGTAGTTATTAAGACATCTCATTTATGAGGCCTGGATATCGTATGCCACTTTCACACCAGCAACAACATCTTGAGCTCTCGGTGTAAATGTGTCAGTATGGGTTAAAGGGGGCAGAATTGGTTTGAAATGTTTTGAAGGAGGCATGAAAGAGTGACAGGCAACTTCTGACAATATGCATACCTGCCAGGAGCATATACGCTTTTGTCATTTACTTCAGAAAGCTTTCTTGATTGATTTCTTTGGTAAAAAAAAAAAAAGAAAAAGATTTTTGGTAAGAAATAGAGATGTATTTGCAGGGGACAAAATAGGAATAAGTAGAAAGAGGCTCTTCAGGGTGGAGATGAAGGGAAGAAAACAGGGAGGCAAAAGAAAAAACAAAAAAACACAAGGCTATGACGCAATAAACAGCAATAAACAAAGTCAAAAACACAAAACAGATGAAGTGATAAAAAAACGGCACACGCACAGGGTGTGAAAGCGAGGTTACTTTACTTTGCTCGTGTTATTTCACACCTGTCAGGATTTTATTTAAACCCTCAAAAGAGCACAAATGGGAGTATTTAGAGGAATGCATAACTTACTTCTACAATAAACTACGAGGACAGAGGCGCATAATAGTGTGAAATCAGTAAAGCTATTAATTTCAGAGGACATGACAGAGGGGAGGGATAAAGCTGAGCGGATGAGTGGACAGCATATGCTCTTAAACAAGAATTATACCGTTTCCCATCAAGAAGAGTTATACAATGCAGTAAGGAGGCACACTTTAGTGTAACTGTTGTGGTGAGGGGGAGGAAATAAGGGGGGGGAGGTGATTTTGTGCAATGGAAGTGAGAGATTCAGTCACAACAGTCACTGAGCTTGGAGGGTGATAAGCAGGGAGAGAGAGTCTGTCCTTTGCCCCTTATTGCCGTTTTATTGGTGTTATTAAAGGCCAATCACTGCTCATGCCACTGGGTCACACAGTCACCGCGCACATGTCAGACAAATTAAACTTAAATAGAGCAACCCTTACATAACATGGCATATTTTCTCATTAGCAAAAATCCATTCACAGTTTTCAGCGCTCCTCTGCCTCTCTTGATGTGGACTGATTACGGCCACACATTATTAGCGCGACCACGGAGCCATTCATCCACGTTGAAGCCGCCTTCATTAGAAACGCATAGATAAACAGATGTGCCACCCACATGAAAAGTGCATCCATGTCTACATGTATGCAGGGGCTTTTCCTAAAGCCATTAAAAAAATTTAAAAAGCGGATACACACGCGCGCACACACACGCACACGCGCAAGACGCGCGCACACGCACGCACACGCACACGCACAGAATGTACAGTCTTAATGAGAGCACCCATGGAAATCTGGGACACAAGGACAAGAGTCTGTGAGGGGGCTGGCGACTGTAATTAAATACAATGGCTGGCTTCTGGAGCCTTGTCAAGCTGAGGCATGGAGCAAAACAATGGCGGGCCTGTGGACGGAGAGGCAGCGAGGCTCAGCAGAGAGGACGGAGCTACTTAGCCCTTCAGCAGTCCTCGCCCGGGCATTATTCAACACCAGCCTGCATCCAAGCTCTGATGAACACCAGCCATCGCACAAGCCTGCCTATTGTATGATCTGCAGAAATCATACGCACAAACACTGGAAGAACTGACTCACACTAGCCTGGAGAGCTTCCCTCTGTATTCCTTGCAACATGTTAACACTGAGAATGTGTGCGTTTGGCGAGGTTTCCCCATCCAGAGCCTGCAAAGTCACCACAGCTACTAACACATGAGTTACAGCTTACAATATAATTTCTTTAGCCAAAGAGAGGCCAGGGACAAATAGACATTAATACCCCGCTTTGCTTGGAGGATGCAGGCGCAACCGTGAAACTCGTGTTTTAATGAAAAACAGAAAAGGAATCACTGATAAGGAATCTATTGTGCTTCGGTGAGAGGGTGAAACACACACCACGCAAACAGTATGGCAGCCGCAAATGTTATTAAACAGAAACAAGGCTGGATTCAAGTCTGCAGCCCGGCATGTTGTCAGACCAGTCCCAGAAGTAGGAATAAACAACACAGTCCCGTCAGGTGTAACCAGCGAAAACAAAACCAGATGCTGCGCTACCCTGACACAGCAGAAACCCTTTTAAAAGGCGGTTGTGTGTGTGTGTGTGTGTGTGTGTGTGTGTGTGTGTGTGTGTGTGTGTGTGTGTGTGTGAAAGTGTAACATCAAACCACTGACTACAGCTGAAAACTAGCCTTTAAGTTCATTAGTAAATGCATTGATCCTCTTAAATAAACTGAATGACATTCATTTTAAAAACTCAACTTCTTCATATTGTTTTGTTACAATATGTGCATTGGCCATTTATTTTAAAATTCTCATCTCATAAAACCAGTTCTAAATATGTCAAAGCCCCTTGATTTCATTGGGTTAGATCTCTATTTTAATATTCACATTCACAGACAAGTATTATAAAACACCGCCTCAGATATCTTAATAGTTTAATGTAGCGTGCTGTTCTCAAACTCTGAGCCAAAGCACCGGTGATTTAATTAAGTTCAAGTGTGAGTGGTTTGTAATGCCGTTCTTCAGATTCACTTTGCATACATCATGAGCCACAAGTGCACTTAGAGAGAAGCCGCGCCCCGCGCAGCCACATTCTCCATAGGCAATTACCGCATGACTAGACATAAATGGACAAATATGCACGAGACACAAATGAAACCTATTCTGATGATGAACTAGTTGGAGCTGTAATACTGACATTAGACAGCCTGGCTAACATCAGCACTTCAAAGGCATGGAGACCAAAAGACCACAGACTACGACACACACACAATAACACACACACACACACAAGCCCACCGGCTATTATCAAGCCTCCAGACTTTGGGCTGTCTCGGCCCAGTGCTGCCGAGCAGTTCCTGAGGTTCAGTTCTAGGTTAGTCCTCCGAGATTTGATTACCTTCATCCCCACTGGTTACTGGGCCCAGCTGTGAAGCATATTAATGAGATTTCACCATCATTAGGGGGGAGCTAACTACATTAGCAGGCTGGCTGGTTGGCTGGCTGGCTGGACTGTGGTGAAGAGAATTGTAGAAAATGAAGGCAGAGGGGATGGAGGAGGAGGAGGACAGAGGACTTTGACGGGGTCTTCCACTTTGTCGACTCCTACTCAATCACCGACCATTGTGTTTCTATTAGGTTATTTGGACACACACATGCACGCACACACACACGACTGCTCGCCATGTGTGAGATACATGGAAGAACATATAGAGGTCCATTTGTCTTTCAATGCAGCGAGTGTGCATGAGAAGAGATGCAGACAGGCCACAGGCTGCTAAATTAAGGCTCGCTTTGAAGTCCGCTTAAAATAATGAAGTGGGATGGCCAATAGAACAGCCTCGGGGATGGAGACCATCTTGCAAAACCCTGGAAGTTGTAGGCCGATGTATTTTGGAAGTGCATAAAAATGGCTGGCAGCAACTTAAGAGCTTTTGTGTGCAGCGAAACAGACCAACAAGTGAGCAGAGAAGGGTATTAGTCATGCATAGTGCTGGGCTTTTAAAAAAAATAAATATACAGACTTTAATTCTGGTGTCCATGTCAGGAATGTGGGGAAGCAGCAGGGAAAACGATACACACACACGGGAATGCTTTGTCAGCACTCTTCAATTACTGAAGGGGGAAATGGGACTATTTCCTTGCTTACAGGGAAATCCTGCCATTCTCTCACAAAGCGTCATAACAGCTCTCCGCTGAAAATGGATGGGTTCTCCGTTCGCTGCCTTCGCACTGATTACTAACAGAAAAGCAATGAACGCCATCTGAATATGAGACGGACGGGGGGGGGGGGGACGGGGGGGGGGGGGGAGCGGGCGCGCACAGACTGACAGCTGTAAGGAGAGTGACAGTGGGGTGGTGTTTGTGTTCAAACACAGAGTGTGAACAGTTATTGGATGGGAGAGGGGGAGGAATCTGGCGGCAGCGCAGACAGGCATAAGTGAAAACACACACACACATGGAGGGGAAGGAGATCTAGTGGAGGTTAACATGGGGCAAGAGAGCAGACAGCGAGCCTCCCGCCTCCCACTTTCACTGTAACTAAATCCAGCCTCTACACCTCCCGCCACTTTCACCTTCATCTTTCTCTTAATTCCTATACCTGTCCCACCCATCACTGAATTTGACATTCCTTTCCTGCTGCGGCTCTCTACAACTTGTGCTGTGTGAGGCAGGAAGTAACAGGAAGTCCGCTTTCACTTCATGAATCCTTCAGTCCATCCTTGCATAAGATGATTCTTATCATTTTAAGAGGCCGTGGATTTTAGACTAAGCACACGACTGACTGCTGATTACTGTCAAACTGCATCATGCCTACACACCTCAACTAAACAATTCAGGGATCTCAGGCATGGTGTTAACAGTGTAAAGCAATCTATCAGCAAGCTCAATTCAACTATTTTCTTGGTGGAAGGTCAGTAAGATTAATAATATACTCACAAACACATTGTGGATCTTGCTTATATGGGCTGTATGTAAAATTATCTAATGTATACCTTTATTATATGAGCCTCAGCCAGGACAAAAATCCCAAACATAATATGCAACTTGCCTGGAGATGCAAACAAATCACAATGGATCACAGGTACATTTTTAGAACATAAGGCAATGAAAGCAGCTAAAGACTAAATAAAATTATACCTAAACCGTTTGAGGCTGGCCATTTGTTATTGTTCTTATATCATGCATGTTATGATGCATTGTGAAATGTCAAGAAGGTATGAAAAAATAAGATACCGTCCAAGCCTAGTGTACAAATGTGTGTGTATGTGTGTGTGGTTAAAGTGAGGGCGAGTAAGGAGGATTACTGAAGATCTCCTTGCTTGGTTGTGCTCCTAAGCTGCTGCATGTTTATCTTGCAGTCTACCTTCTCAGTGTAGTATGAGAGAGGGAGCGAGAGAGCGAGAGAAAGAGAGTGAAAGAGTGAGAGAGAGAGACACTGCATAGAGACTGTGCTGTCACCTAGTCCCAAAGCTTTCCAATAATGCAAACATACGTACGTTTGCATGTTGCACAACAGCACCATTCTAGGAAAAAATGAGCTCTTGCCTGATAACGTTTCCAACAGAGTCATCATATATTTTTAATTCATACAACTGACACCGGGGTGGTTCTAGTTTGGGGTATGGATCAAGCTGAGAGCTTAATCTGATTCTAATATCGTTTTCTGCAGGGTATGACACATCACTTCCACTTAAGGGAGTACGTTGTGGTCTGCATTTCAGAGAAATGACAGTCGGCTGTTTTGCAACCATTGCAGATATTCAAATTTTGCGGAGAGGGCAGAAATTGATGTGACAGCTTGGGTTCTTAAAGGTTTAAAGGCTAGACTGGCTCTGAGACCAAATTTTGATGGATAGCCCACCAAATAACTCCCCCCATCTAGAGTGTTACAGCAAGAAAAACACACACATACATGAGTGATAGATGAGAGTCCGAGCAGAGGCCGAAGGGCAAGGTGGTGCAGAGTAAGGAGTCTTTCTGGCCTGTTATGACGATTCCCTCCTCAACACCAGGAAATGGTAGTGTTTGTCTTGCGCAGAGGGTGAGGAAAACACTGGGCCGTGTTTAGCAGGGGTTAATTTATGGCATCTCTACATCTGGGTGAGATGGGATGTGGGGGTGTGTAAATATGTGACGCTGTATGTTTGCATTTTTTCTGTTTGATAGGGAAGACAACCAACAAAAAACGCACAAATGCAAGTACGTGCATCTGCCCGTTTGCACTTTTCAATGCAAGTCATGTATGTGCTGTACGTGTGTGCGTGATAGCTTGTGCGTGTGAACGTTAGCATGTTTTTGTTTAGGACAGGCCTGGTTTTTATCAGCCCACCAGCCCCCACCGTGTTCCAAAGCCCTCCTCCAGGGCCCCAAGATAACTTCCCTCTCCACGCTGCCAGTCCTCTGAAATAACAACACACCAGGTTTTCCTATCACTGCTGCTGCGGCAAATGGAGACGGAACCCAGAACATGTGTGGACAAACTAGTGTGGGCGGGGGAGGGGCGGAAAGAGATGGAGCAGATGGCAAAGGTGAGGTCTACCGGGGCCAGACTTAGAGCAGCGACTTCATGTTAACCATAGTAGCTCTTCTGTGCTGCTGCTGCTGCCACATGCTGGCTTTTGACTCAGTTACATATTATAGAACAGAACGCGCCTAACATCTACGCCATAAATAAAATTCATAAATCCTATAATCACAGAGATGTTTGTGGATCCTCTTGTGTAAAAAAAAAAAAGCATGCAAAGACAACCATTTTGCAGGAGAGTGACTACAAGTTCCCTGGCAACAACGCTCCCCTGCAACCCTGAGTAACACGGTGTAACTCTACCCAGCAGCTGTCCAGCCCTGCTGACTGACAGTGGGACTATGTGAGTTGGCACTTGCCCCGGGGTGACTGGAGATATTTGGCATGAGCTGATAGTGTGGGACATGGTGGTGGGCACAAGGGGGCAAAAGGCAGCCCTGTGTCGGCCAGAGGATGCCAGGATGCGGACAGGCACAGCAGTGTGTTTCAGCCGCCTGGAACACATGTCACGCTAGGGTGTGGACTTAAACACCCCAGATCATCATATCCAATGTAAGAGTGAGTGTGTGTTTGTGTGTGTGCATTCTGAACATAGCTGCGACAACAGTTGCAACATGGCTGCTCTATTAGGATTGTTTGACACCCAATGTGTTTTTCCCCTGCATTTTTAAAATCACGGACAAGTGATCAAAGACAGTAAGTTTAACTCAATGGGAAAAGCAGGCCTGTGATTAGCGAGCCTTTTCCCGTGGCTAATCCAACATGATGAATACGGGCAGTGTTTGCCCACATCGGCTCTGCAATTGAACATCGAATCTATGTTTGCGAGCCAATCACACGCATGTAGCAGCTGTATACTATCAGCCGAGCGACGCGGCTGACCCACATTGAGAGACGAAGGGAGGGTGAGAGAGCTGGGAGCAGGAAGAGCCGGGCTGCATGAGAAACAGAGGTTGATAAAGATAGATGGGGGAGGAGAGAGCATCTGAGGAGAAACGGGAGCAAACATTTCAAACGCAGGCCCTAAATAAAGCTGTGTACACGCCGGCGTGTTTGCTCGGAGGCGCAGCGTTGAGTGTGACAACGGGAGAGAAGATGTAACCGTCAGTGTAACCCTCTCTTTGTCAACTCTCGAGAAAGTGAATTAACACGCCCTCCCGGTGTGACTTACAGCTGCGATACCTTGTGACACATAATTTAAGCTCAAGGTCATCATCGAATCATAACGCGAACACGCATACACACACACACACGAATGCGACCGCAGTCTTTTACAAACCGGTCTTTAATGTTACCGCTCTGACTGTGAGAATGGCTTCATGAAACATTAAGCCTTTCTTTTACAGAGTGCCTTCGCTGGTTAGTTATAGAATTGTGCATGAGAGGATGCCAGTGTGTGTGTGTGTGTGTGTGTGTGTGTGTGTGTGTGCTTTTTCCCCCCCCTCCTGCGATAACAAACTGCACTCATGCATGCTAGGAGCCAGGAGGGTGCCAAAACAAGAGCCGGGCCTACCCAATCGGCAACACTTGCTGTGTGGTCCAACAAACACAAAGTATGGATTACGTGGCTTTAAGGTTAACATATTAGTCATCTGGTGCCGATGCTCTTTTCCAGAACCACTTAGAAGAAATGCAGCGGCCAAGCGAGCTTCTATTCCCTCTATTCCTGTAAAAATCCAAGGTCACCGACATTACAAGCAACCAGTAATAAGGAGTGCAAAGGGTCCTGGGACCTTAAGGTAACCAAGAAAGAGAGAAGAGCTGGGAAAGACATAAAATGGTTTAAGGAGAGCAGTTGTGAGCAGAAAAAGTCTGTGTTTTAGGAACGATAATGAAGCATAGCTGAACAATCTGGGACATGTGATTTTAAATAATGTGTAGATAGTGAACACATTTTTAAAAAAAATGTTAGCATTTAAAAAAACAATCACAGGTAAAGAAACACTGGAAAATGCAGTTTATACACAATTATTCTGTCCACCAGCACTGAAATGACATCCTTATACATTAACCAGGCACTATTCATCTTTATTGAGCCGAGTGTCACACACAGTGCCTCTCTGTGTTTGAAGGCCAAAGGACCTTCATGAATGCTTATGCTCGAGTGTTTGCTCTTCACTCACTCTAACAGAGAGGTTATCTGCCTATTGATACTCACTAATCCAATGTGACTGGCAGCATTCAAGGCCCTCCGTTCTTAAGCGCATATTCAGAGGAGGAAGCGGGTCATAAATATGGAGAGAGCAAAGGGCTATTTGCATTAGAGGGCTGAAGTGGACTTGGAGAGGCCGGGAGGAGGTGGAGAGAAAATGGGGAGGGGGAGGGGGGAGGGGGAAACAAGGGATCAAGAGAGAGAGAGGGGAGAAAAGAGAAGAGGCTCATGAGGATCTGGGGAGGAGAAGAAGAGGATCACCAGGGACAGGCTTTGTCATGTTAAACTGCCTCTCCCGACCCATGTTCTCCCTTTCCCCTCCCTCTCTGCCTCTCCCTCGCTCTGTGGATAACACAATAGTCAATCACAGGGGAATAGATTACGAGGGTTTGATCTTCTCGACTTCTGAGCGGGAGCATGACAGTGGAAGTGGGGGAGAGGTCGTGAGTGCAGCGTGTGTGCGTGACTCAGTTTGGGGGCGAGAGCGTGTGAGTGTTCACCGATGCTAAATAATGTGCCTTCTCACCGGGCCCTTTTTCTCTTAAAAAATCCCGAAAGAAACCCATTTAGGTTTGTCACTTCGCGTGCTCGTCAACGTGAGTTAGAGCTAATAGTTAAACTCACTTGTAATTTACCTCCGCCTTCAAGCCCCAGCAGGCTATCGTGCATTCCTCTACTGTACATGAAACCCTCGCTGACAACAGTACCCTTCATAAATTAGATCAAAAGTACAAATGTCAGAGGTTTCGAGTTGAAAGCATATTATTATGCATGTAAATGGAGGTATTTGCAAGGGTGTGGGGACGAGAAGACACAGCGAGCTTACCATTATCCTGTCACCGGTCTGTTAAAGAGCTCAATGATCCAGGAATCTGGCGGGGTTACTAGGTCAGCATAGAGGTTAAAATGACCTAAAGACCCCAAGGAGACAGCTGATGTGTTTAGAGCAGTCGGACGCAGAGGGAAAACAAGCTAGCTGGTAACCAAGAAACAAACAACACAAACGCTCAGAGTATTTGTAGGCCACCGCTTGACACACATGCAGATCGTATTCTACGGATTTGAAATTGCGCCCCCCCCCCCCCCCCCAACCCGCTAACCAACACCTGACCGGAAGTAAACCGGCTCTTAAAACAGTACTTTGAGCTTGTACAGTGCACCGGCTCAGCCACTGCTCTCCTGCTCATGCCCCCCTCCTAATGATGACTGATGATGACACACATTTGATTCAGCTGTCTGACGTGTAGTGTCAGGGGGCTCCTTAGTGGAAGATTTGGGCAGGGCGAGGGGAGAACGGGTGGGTGGGTGAGAGGCAGACTCATTTGTCTTTAGTGTCTGTGCTAATGCAGTAAAAAAAATTTAAAAAATAAAAAGTGAGGTGTTTGTCGATAGCGTTGGGAGGTTCGGTTAGCTCTGTGCTTAGGAAAAAATGGCTGATGAGAGCGGGCAGTCATCAAGGGAGCGCAGTGGGAGGTTACTAGAATTTAATGAAGGACATGTTTAGCTTCCTCGGGTATGGGTTGTGTGCTTCTCCCTTCTCTCTCTCTCTCTCTCTGTGTCTGTGTGTGTGTGTGTGTGTTGTCTGTGCCTCTGCAGACACTAATTTCCTGCATGTATCCCTGACCTTTCAATGTAGCCTGGAGGGAGCCATTTGATCATGACATACACACACACACACACACACACACACACACACACACACACACACACACACACACACACACACATACACACACACACATACACACACACGCACACAAACACACACCATTTCCTGTGATATGGCTGGCCACCAGTCAGTGGACTGGTTTTAGTGAGGCAAGTTTGATCTCTCCCTGAGGTCAGTGTTTATGAAAGGAGGTTTTTAACACAGAATATAGCACAAATACATTTTTTGATATCATGGTTGCCATTTATCACAACATATATATTACTTTGCCAATTATGTCGATTTTTTCAATTGATGTGAAATCAAGATGTAACTATATTTTCTTATGTGTAAAAGGGCAACATATCACTTCAAATATTCCCTTCATGTAAAGGTTAGTAGATGTGAACGTCAACAACTCTGTTATTCAAGAGTAAACTGCCACAGATGATAATCATTATACGCATAAGAATGTCTTTACTAGCACGCGTCTCCACAAATGTGTCAAAGATCCTGGTAAAAATAAAGCATATGTATGTTTGCACACATATTCAGGACTACAGTGTGCAGCCTGTACGCACGCTCGAAAGCCCGCCTGCCAAAAACAATGAGTGGAGGTAACCTGAGCCCGAGCCCTCAGGTGAGCCTGGTGTTAATGCTTCCACTTCTCCCCTCCTGTCCTCTTTCCCTCTGGGGTCCAGTTAACCTCGGCTGGCCTCTGTCGACTGCTCCGTCTCTCGGCCTTGTGACCCGGGCCTCATTATGACCCTGGGGGTGACTGGGTGCCGTTTATTGTGACCCAGTTCCACTACAAGTAGGAATGCACACCTCTTCCAGTTAACTCCGTCCATTAAGCTAAGTGGGGCCCATCAATTATTCAACAGATTCCGATGTATAATTCAAGGGATACGGTGGGGACTGTCATGAATAGCGACACAGGTGAGGACATAGTACGGTGCTTTCAATTCTCCATAGTCTTATTACGTATCTGTAAGCCTACTTGTTTAGTGCCATGATAGGGAAGTTGGGATGGTGCAACAATGTTAACATCAATATGCAATGAATATATAAGGGGCAGGGTGGAAGAAAGTGGATAAACAACGAGATCAGATGATATGACCAAGAGAATGAGAAGACGGAGCTACCGGAAGTGGGCTGCCACAGAAATGGTGAGAAAATGAAGTGATATGCAGTAAGAGTCTGTCACATAAGACATGTCAAGAAAGCTGTGTCGAGTGAAAGAAGTGTTAAGAGTGCAAATGGCGATAGAATAGTGAGAAAATGAGATGTGTGAAAGGGGAACAGAAAAGGATATTGCATTTATTTTGTCTGCTCTAATATATCTTGATTCATAAATTGCACCGAATTGAAAAAATTGTGGCGAGACGAAGAGAGGAAAATTAGGGCAGTGTATTAAAAGTGAGAGAAGGCAGCTTTACAGTGCTTTCCCCACCACCACCACCACCCCTCTCCCCGCTGTGTAGGCGTGGGTCCTGGGGGAGCCACCGATGTTAATACAGTTATTAAGCCTCTCCACTGAAGCCTGCTCCACCTCCTCAACCCTCAGCATCAAGGAGCTCTCTGCCTGCCAGGCAGTGGGCAAGCTCGCTTGCTTCCACAATGAGATCAAACAGTCCCAAGTAGGACAGCTCAGGGGGAGCCGGTGATGGAGCTACCCGCTGAGCAGTCAGGGCAGGTGGGGTTGGGTATGTCAAGCCCAAGGAGCATCCCAGCAGGCTTTAGAGGAGAGGGGGGGGGGAGTACGCTTCAACCTTGCAGTTGCTCTTCCTTCCACCTTCCTCCTCCTTTTAGTCAGCTGACCAAGATTCCCATGCATCTCTTCCTGGTGTTGGGAATTACAACAATGAGAGGCTTTAGCATATGCGCAAGAGCGGATTTCTTTTCCTCCTAGCTTGGAGACGCATGTAGCTATGGGGGTTGCTAGAGGTGAGAAGTGTGGGGAACATGGAGCTGGGTGGCCGGGTTAGTGAGCGGCGCTGTGGGCTAGACTTTCATGTGCGCCGAGGGAAGCCCCTCTCTCAGGAATGTGGTCGGTCACTGCGGCAGAGGGACGTGTGTTGGTGCGTGTGTCTAATCGCTGCATTACATCCGATCCATAATTCATACCTGGGAGGGCAGATTAGTGTTGCCATTCTTGCAGGTAGCCAGAAGAAGCAAATTTGGGCAGCCATGCAGATTGCACGCGAGGTACTTGGTTTAAAATTTTTAAAAAAAGCACTGGTGGGCTTCATCATGTTTGTGTCCATCCATCTGCCCTGCGCTGTGTAACACCTCCGGAGCCCAAATGGGTTAATTTCCAGGAGGCTGCAAATGAAATGAGGCTGGACAGTGGAAATGGTTTTTTCCAAGACAACCTGACCACACACTTTTAAATTAAAAACAAAACAAATGCTGAATAAACTAAGAGCATATATGGAGCTTTTGTCTCATCATGATGCCCGATACACATGGATAAAGAGATGGAAAAGATAAAGACAAATGCTGTAATGTGCTAAATAGGACAGAGATATAGGTCATTCTGTACCAGACTTAATTTGCAAACACTGGCCTGTTGGCAGCCACTGGGTGCAGGCCAAGTCTCCATCAGTCGCACTAGAAAACTAATAATATCAAATCACCCAGCCAAGTATCTCTCTCTCTCTCTTTCTGTCTGTCTGTTGTCTCCCTTCACTTATTTCCTTGTTCTCTTCCTTTTTGTTCAGAGGAGAAAAGGGCAAAAATCCAGAGGCCAAAAATGACATTAAACCCCCTGAAAGGCTCCACAGAGATTATTGTTTGAAAATGCCAGCTCTCCCGGAGCCCCCCCTTCCTCTCCTGGTGCCTGAGATCTCTCTCTCTTTCTCTCTCTCTCTCTCTCTCTACTCTCCCCTTCGCTCCCTCTCGTTTTCTTTCAGCCGAGAGGTGCTGACAGCCCAGACACAATAATCCAGCTCAATTGTGGAACCGCCACGGTGGCAGCAATACTGTGCAAAGGTTTCCCACGTATGGCGCAAGGGCAAAGCAGGATGTCACGTCTTGGCTGTGGCACAGAGCGGCACTGGCCACAAGCATCGGGGCCGGTCACCAGTTACTATGGTGGAGGGGGGGGGGGCATGCTGTGCAGATTGACAACTCTGGTTCAAGCTGTTGTCACCTTTTTACATTAGTCAGCTCTACGGCTGGAGCGGAGATGGAGAGGAGGTGAAAGCCTGTGCTATCAAAAGGGATTCTCTCCTTTCTGATTTCACTTCCACAAAGCACGCTGGCGGCTTCCGCTCTTGATCACGTTTCTCTTAATTTAGAGCATCAAAACAAAAAAGGTGTGGGTGTGTGAGCGCAAACATGAGTGTAACAGTCCAAAAGAGGATCTGTGATTTGTGAGCAAAAGGCAAAGCAACAAAAAGAACAACCAAATAAATAATTTAAGCTCCTGCATCATATCCATGAGTAGAATTGGTGAACAAATGCCCCTCTTCATCCCTCTCTTTTCTACCCTCCCTTCGTTTTTTTAAGCGAATATAAAAAGCTTTCCTCAGGTTACTGTTAAAAAAATCCCGTGGAATAACAGAATGTACCCTCTCCGTTCTAAGTGCCGCATTGCTGCATATTTCTCTATCAGCCCACCCATTTCCCCCCCAATCTGCAGGAACATCCGGGCCGACAAATGCGGCTGAAAAGAAAAGAGACGAGGAATGAGGAATAGACAAAGACATTTATGTGTCTAGTTTCATCCAGAATGGAAGGCTCATGTCATCCTGAGGGCCCCCCCCCCCCCCGCTGCATTGTCTCTCTGGGTATGAAATGTTCAGAAAAGAACACCAGCGGGCCTTCAACTTAACCCTACCAGCTCTCTTGGCAAATGAACTGGCAACAAAGAGAGTTGTGACATATTTATTTCTCACAGAACAATGATTGCTCCTCGGCATCTGACAAGACCACTTAATTATTGTGATATCTACTAAGCGATTATCTGGCTCTCTCAGCTGAGGTACTTCACAAACAATGGCCCAGATAAGACACTACAGGTCGCCCCAAAGGTTAAACAATACGTCTCTATGAAATGAAGGGCCTGTTTGATATCCGAATACCTCCCTCTTAACACACAGTGGCTCTATTCATAAAGAGGATCCAGTTGTTTCTCTTTCACCTCTCTTAACCTACACGTGTTCAGAGCTGCTCAGCTACAGGGCATCTCTCAGCTCGCACAACACTAATATCACAAACAGGGTTACCGAGAACAAGCGGCCTGTAACCTGAGTGTGCCTGCCTCCTTTGGTTGTACATGCTGTCCTATCCATCACCATCCAACACTACACTCTTCCTTCCCACCTCCGCCGCACTGTTGGCAGTCTATTTCATCCCGGTCCCAGGTGGGCCTTTAAGAGTCAAATGTCAGAGGCCGGGCTCCAACCAGACACGTAATGAATATGAAATGATTCAGAGAAGAGCTGTGGGAAAAGAGAGGAGAGCGGCGTCCAGACAGACCGAGCTCCTCTGTCACCAAATGGAGCCAGGCTGAGCCGGGCTGGGCTGGGGGATGACATGAGAGAGGGAGCGAAGAGAAGATACACAATATGGATATCTAAAGTTACTTAAGAAAGAAGCCTCCATAAATCAGGATGTACGGAAAAGGCTCGTCTTCCTCCCAAGTCGTCCTGTACGAGTCCTGCGGGCCTGTGAAAGACACCAACACCGGGCAAACAAAGCGAGGCAAATAAGGACTCCAGTTTTTTACCGCAATGAGATCATCTGAAACACTGAGGCATCTCTTCTATCTTAGGCGCGGGGCTGCTAGCTTATTAAAAGCACAGCTGTAGCCCAGGGGACTTTGTTTTTGTGCGCGCAGATAAATAAGGATAACTTTTGAGTGATTCAGCGCTGCCTCTTCTTTCTTGAATAAAACACAAACAAACACAAGCTGGAGCGGAGCATTCTCTCTTGCGCCTTGGTTAACAACGCTGACTGACACAGCAGCAACATGGTGCTTTTTTAAATTTATTTTTGTCCAGATGGCAGGAGAACTGCCAGGCTCTTGTATTTTTAGCACACTAACCTCTACCCTATTTTCTAGACTGCCCCTCTCTAAATAGAAGGGCATTCCATTGTGGTGTATGTATGTGTGTGAACTACTTGAGGTGCGCACTGTTGTCATCCATGTGATGTTAACACATATCCCCAGAGGAAAGACTGAGGCTGAGTGTGTTGGTGGAAGCAGCAGCCCTATGCTTTGGCCTAGAGCTAGTGGCCTGAGAGGCAGCGTGGCTGACTGCACAGGAGAGGCTGAGGCAGGCAGTGGCCCTCCGCAACTGATGAAACAAGGCAACATTCCATGTAATCACTCTATATATAGCGGTTGCTGGCGAAAGGGGGGTTGGAGGGCAGGAAATCTTGTAAAATATGAGGAAAAATTAGGGCAGGCTAGCATTAAAGATTAATCGTGACACTGACTGCCCGGCTCAGGCTTGCCATGCGGAGAATGCCACCATGGAGATGGGAAACAGAGAGGGAGAGCGAGATAAAGTGGGAGAGAGAAAGGAGACACTTTGGGAATGAAAATGCCTCGCAGATGAATTCTGGGGTGATGAATGTCCCTGGTTCAATACCCAGATGAATTTATGTGTGTTCCATTATGAGAGGGTGGGGATGAAACATGGAGATAGGGCAGTGAGATGGGAAGGAGAGAGAGAGAGAGAAAGAGAGAGACCTCTTTCAGTGTGCTGGTGAGCTAGCCATGCAGAGCCCATTGCGAACAAGCCATCTGTAGAGATAAGTAAAGAAGTGATTACAACAGGCCCAGCTCAATTTCTGACAGTTGACGCTTGACTGCACCCGTAGAGCCGAATTGATTTAAATGAAGAAGCTATGAATATTTTAGAGGGTAGAAACCCCCTTTAACCTGAACTGTTTCGATCTCCCTCCCACCTCTGTATCTGTGTGTGTGTGTGTGTGTGTGTGTGTGTGTGTGTGTGTGTGTGTGTGTGTGTGTGTGTGTGTGTGTGTGTGTGTGTGTGTGTGTGTGTGTGTGTGTGTGTGTGTGTGTGTGTGTGTAACAGGACAGACACAGGGGAGAATGTAATTATTGATAGTGAGATTACGGTCCTATTGTCACAATGTCTGTAATCAGCTGCCTTCTTTAAGCCCTGATGAATCAATGACACTGTCTGGATCTTTTCTGTCTGCTCTGCTTTGTTCATCAAAGTGGGCTTTGCAGTGTACACCAACCCTCGTTTGGGGATTTAGCGTCAAACCAAACTGGTGTACAGTACTCTCTGACTGATGCCTCCGGCTAATTCTCTCTACAAACAAGCTAGGGCCCATCGGTGGGTCTGAGCACACACACACACAAAACGCCTGCACAAAATATGCTGAATTTCTGACATACTCAATATGGAATGGCACTTCAATGTGCCACTGCCAGGAAAAAAAACAAAAGCTACCAGTCAGCTGTAGCATTGTTTGTGTGTGACCAAATGTCAGTTGCTCTGCAAGTGTTTAAGGTGACAGGCCACACCCACTCGCTACACCTTTAAAAATGACAGAAAATACAGGTACTGTCAAAAACCAAACAAACAAACAAAAACAAGTGTCCCTGTTGCTCCTGGTAACCTTGTTGTGGTGGACATCCCATTCAGAGGGCATCTCTATAAAAAGGGCAGCAACAGTTTTAAAGGTTGGTGGCAAGGTGCCGTTTTGGGAGCGAGTGATGGCAGGTTGTGAAATGCTGCCCTGCGGCCTTTCCCAGGAGAGCAGCGGCAGCGGTGTTGAACTCCTTTCACCCCTTTGCCATTACAAACATACCTTGATGACAAAATGTGTTATTGATGTTCACCTGAAGGTGAAAGCGGTGTGTTTCTGTGAACATACTGATTTCGCTCTCTCACACACTCACCCACACACACACACACACTCTCTCTCACTCTGTGACGTTCAGGCTACTAAATCACTGTCGCCATTGGCTGAAGGGGGTTAGGCAAACGTGGCGCAATATGGAGCCTGCTTGACGTTCCCCTTTTCCGGGAAGAACAGGGGACCTTGTCTCAACGCTGTCCATCCATCCTGCCAGTTCCATCATTGTCAGGATCATCAAAGCCCCGGGAGGACAGACCCATTCTCTCATCAGTCTGTCCATGTGTGTGGACATAAAAGAGCATGCAGAAAATATCATAAGGCTCAGGGACTTGGCACTGACATAAAGGTCAAACACTGCAGTTCAGGAATATTAACGTCTGGGATTTACATTACTGCTTTATGTAACAAATGCACAAGCTATAATTTTACTAAAGGTTGTAAGCAGCTTTGCCAAGAAACCCTGAGTGGATTGATCAAGAAAATAAATTTTGTACTTTATGTACTGCAATTATAGATGACCTCTTTCCCCAGCTGTTTACGACAGCAAACCCCCTTCAATGTCAGAATCTGACAGTACTTCAGCCAATTCTGTTTGGGGACAGGACGAGCCGCTCTCTGTTTATGCTCTTTTGTTCATGTTTATTCCCAATTCTCTGCATACACTTGCCAAATAAAATGTGCATATATAAATAAAGAGGGGAGTAGGGGGGGGAGTGATATTCGCAGTTGTTTCGCAAGGCCGGCCCCAATCTGCTGGCCAGCATGGAGTCCAAACACATTACCCACAGTTTTTCCATGTTGCTGTCTGACAGCGCACAAGAAAAAATTAAGGACGCTCTCGCTGCGTCCTCTGATGCCGCAGCCTCTCAGAAAGCCAAACATGAAACCACATGGGCTTCTTGCTTTCTTCTCTTCAAAAAAAAAAAATCCACTCCAACTAACCTCCCCCTTCATCACTGCCCAAAATTGTTCCTGTTCTTACAGTCTGTTGCACCGAAAAACAATAAAATACCATCTGTTTTTTCTTGGGCCTCGTCTCCTGCTAGGCAAAAGGACTTCCGCACTTAAATACCACATGAGTCAGATTAAGCTGCCAGTCACTTGCCCCTCAGACACACAGCGTTCGTGTCCAATAGCCCACTTGGCAGCCCCAGCCTTCGGAAGACGAACTAGCTAAAGCTCACCCTCCTCTCTGCCTCGTCTACTCTCTCTGGAAATCCCTGGTGACCGCTTTCTTTCGTACTGTGTGGACAGCCTGGGAAAAAAAACAAAGAGTAAGAAGCCTATGGGGCTGGTGAGCTCTTGAGCCCACCATGCAATCCCCCCTTTCCCTTCATACCCCCATTTTTTTTAGTGTGTGACAGTCATGTGAACAAGGCCATGCACATTCTTTCATGCATGAGCCCATAATTGCTGTAAGGATTCTGACAGGCACTCAGTGAAAAATCAAGTGTGTTTAATCTGCAAGGCCAGAGCGTTTTTCTTTTTTTCACCATAAAGACTCAGCATTGTTGCCCTGCATAAAAACCAGATTACAAGCGGATAGCTGACATTGCCTGTGACTCTGCAAACCTGCGCTGACAGCAGCTGGGTGGAAGCAGTCAAATAACTTAAGTGGCAGCACCTATAAAAAATCTAATAACATCAAGGATGAAGTGTCCATATGATCTGGATTTGTGCCCGGGCCACTTATGGGTCGAGAAGGGCCGTTTTAGGACAGATACACTTCAGCGAAGATGTCACTGAGTGCACTCTCAGAGCCAGAGAGCTCGTCTGTGAAGCCTATAATGAATAGTTAGAGCCAGTGTGGAGCGGTTGAAAAAACAGAAGACCAAAAAGGGGAGAAGAAAAAAAACAAAAAACTGAGGGGGGTAAAAAAAAAAAAAACTCCACCAGCAATCTGTTTCCAAACCCACGTGCAGAGGATAACATACCGAGAGACTACAGTCTGTGAAGTTTGTATTTGAGAAGAGAGAAGGGGGAAAAAAAGCCCTAAAACAGATAAAGCCAGCAGATGTTTTTGGGATTGTCTCGTGCTTTTGAGCCTGGCTGGCTTGGATTCCTGCTCATGAGCGGAAGGCGAAGAGAGAAAATCATGCTCGGTTTTGTCTGCTGTGTTTTCTGCCCCTATGATCCAATAAACCTCCGAGCCACGTGATGACACTAACGGATGTTGCGCCTCTCTACCATGCACCCCTTCCCCTCCCACCCTCCACCACTCCTCGGTTGTGTACTAAATTTTTTATTACATTCAAGCAGTAAGGCAAAGAGCAGCTATGCTACCCCCCACCCAACCACACACACACACACACACACACACACACACACACACACACACACACACACACACACACACACACACACACACACACACACACACACACACACACACACACACACACACACACACACACACACACACACACACACACACACACACACACACACACACACACACACACACACACACACACACACACACACACACACACACCCCTACAACTCCTTCGTTGAGCAAAACAATGTGGAGTCGAGTAAGGGATCAGAGGTCTTTTCCTGGGCCAAACCCCCACAGTCTGCCTCAGATGAGCTCACATGGTTTGAATCAATGCTGCCACTAGAGCTTTAGTGGGCCAATTCGATAAATACTATCAAGCTCGCTGGATATCTGCTTTGAAAAATGTATGTGATTTGTCCTTGTAGTCAGGAGGCATTTCTAATCTCATCTGACTCGGAAAAACAAGCTGTGAAAAAGAAAAGGCGAGGGGAGAGAGGCAGCATCGCAAACAAAACTGTTTTTCAGCACGTTTGTTGTCGCTGCCAAACATCAGAAATTCCTGTTTAAATTTCCCTTTGTCGTTGTGTTCCTATAGTCTTGAGACGAGGAGGAAATTGGCCCTTAAGAGCCTGTGGAGATTCCTGCCTTTTTACGCTCCTTCAGCTGTGAAAGACAACAGAGCCATCTCTTCTATAAAGGCCTGCTTGAGCTTTGTGCAAGAGCAGCTCCTTTGAGGTAAAGAATGGGACGGGCCTCTGTGATACTTTGTTGTCGCAATAAAAAACTCTCGCTTATTAAAAAAGGCAGATACTGTATCAGTACACTAAACTTCCCGTGCGACCAGAGAAAACTACATCATCAAACACACACGCGCACACACACTTATCCAAACTAAGTCTGGCTGAGATTTCAAAAGCCCTATCAGACACTCACATGCTATTTATAGACATGGCTGAAAGCCTGTCATCCTCACTCAATGGCACATCGGACAACAAGCATTAATTTCAGGGTGTATTTATTACAATATTAATATGTAATTTTACACCTATGCTCTAACAGAGTATTTAAATAAACACATACAATTCAAATATTAGAAAAAGCACACCTTGTTCTAATGTTTCCCCAGCTTTACTAAATCTAAGTCACAGGTTAAAAAATACTTTTCATTAGTTGAGGGAATGATTGGAGCATTAAACAGATATGACTGTCCAGTGGAGGCCGTGTTACTCTGGAGCTGTGGCCTGTGGGTGCAGCTATCCAGATTAACAGAGGGGAGAGCGAGAGAGAGAGAGAGAGAGAGGGGGATATTACTGACAGCAAAGTTTGATCTGATTAACGTTGGCATGACTTGCAAAAACCTCGTTTGTATGAAGTGTATATTTCAGGAGTTATCCTAACGCTTCTGGATAACGTGGCCCCGGATCGGAGCGCCGAGCAGCAGTCTCGCCGAGGTTTCTCAGAGAAAAAATAACCCAACCTGGCCGCATACTGAGGCGGAGGAGAGACGAGCAGAAAGTGGGTCAAGTATATATAATGCAGTTATGAAGCTGTCAACATGAACCGCTGTTTGGCGCATATTATGGGATTTAAATGATTTAAATAAAAAAGTCCTGAGACATAAATAAAGGCCTTATAATAACCATTTCTGTCGCTTCTGTGTGTGCCATAATAAAACCATTTAGAAATAGAGATCACGACGTTTATATGGAGCATAAATACACACACACACACACACACACACACACACACAGACACACACAGACACACACAGACACACACACACACACACACACACACACACACACACACACACACACACACACACACGAACATGGTGGCTTCAACTTGCCCCCAGTAAGTGAAATGAAGTTGAGGAGGCAGGAAAAGACACCTACAGTGGTTGGAGCCGTTCCAGTGCTGGTTCCTGATGGACGTGCTGTAGGGATGGGGCGCTCCGGGCACCAGTCCTTTCTCTGGGATCAAGCATCCTCTGCTCTGGTTGTAGTAATCCATCATTAAAAACGGGTTCGGGCTGGGATTCAGTCCCACAACGTCCACACTCTCATACATCATACGAAGCAGGACGATGGCGGGGGATTATTATTTAAAAAAAACAACTACTGTCGCGCACTCGGGCAGGAACACACGAGCCTTGTGGTGCTCAGCTCGCCACCAGCGGAGGTAGAAACTGAGGGGGCCAATCAGGGGGGAAAAACTGCATTAAAATCGAAGGAAAAGTGATACATCCAAACACAGCGGGGACATTTGAGTATTTGGCATCTTCTTCTATTTTTTTTTTTTTTTTTTTTTGCGCTGTATTGATCGAAAACCACACCGAAGGAGTGAATCAGTGTCTCGGATAGCCTAGTCGGCTGCGCTCAATTTGAAAACATAATTTAAAAGAACAGTCTGCATGATGTCCGGCGCAGGAGCACGGCTGGAAATATACACATTCAAAAAATAATAATAATAAATCGACCCAATAATATAACTTCAGCAGATATATATGGGTCCTTGTCGGCCTTGCTCAATCAGAGAGCAACATTTGAGGCTGTATCCACACCGCACAGAGAGGAAAAATAAACCGAATTAAATCCCAGAGAGGAGAATGCAAATCTCCGAAATCCGTGTCGGTTACACAGGAGAATGATCGATAAGGCGAAAGGCGCAAATATCAGAAAGGAAATCCCGTCTAGTTGCAGTTTGTCCTTTTTGGTTACGGTCGGTTGTCCCGTTTGCGCCCGCCGTGGGTGGACTCCTGTCAAGCCCAGTGAATGAACCGGTGTTTCCTGCGTGTGCTACGGCAACCAGCGGCTTCCCTCGATCACACGCTGCTCTTTAATATCCAGATTCACACGAAAAACACGCAGCACCGCCTTGTTTGTTTTCGGAGAGAGGAGCCTGAATCATTCCCACACCGAATCCTGCTACTATCATGTTCTGCACAAATGTGACACGGCACAGCAGCTGAGGGCTTTGGCTCCACCTCCATTAGGCTCTTTTTCTTTTTTTTCTTTTTTTCTCTTTCTCCCCTCGGTCTCTTTTCATGCGTTGCTCCTCCTCCGTTTAACCCCTTCAGGGACGTCACCATGGATCTCCCTCTCTCTCCAAACATCGACCCTGCATGGGATTATGCGAGAGGAGGGAGGGGTGTGGGGGGTTGCCCGCCGCCCTTCCCCAAATTTAGGTGCGGGGACTTTAAATAGAAATGTATTTGAGGACGTGATTAAGTTATATAAACTCAGTAATGAGTCTTTCATATCTTTACGCGGAGTTCATGGACATAATGAGTGCTGCACCACACTGTATCTCTCGCTCTTTTTTTCCTGGAAGTTCCTGTCTATGTTCTCACTCTTCATTTGGGCTCCTCCTTCCAACTAATTTGACCCTTTCCCCCATGCTCTCATCAGTCCCTACCCTCCGATTTTTTTTCTCCCCCAGCCGCTGTCTCCCTAATTTGCCTAATGCTATGCGCCTGAACTTTTCCTGAACCCAGGGAAGTAGGCAGCCTCACCTCCTGGTGACCCACTGGCTGACTCGGATTCGCCTCTCTGGCTCGCTCTCATCCCACATTATTCAAGGTTTCCCACCTTGTACACTCAGTGTAACACCATTACACTTTTCCTCAAGTGCTGCCCAGAGAGGCGCCTCTCTTTCCCTGGTGCACATAAAGTAAGAAAAGTGGCAAAGTCACTGAGGGAAGGTAACTGACACTTCACTTTTTCTCACAGTGTAGTTAAAGTCCGGGAAGTTGTTTTGCTCTGAGTTGCATCACCTCCCTAATAAAAATGTTACTCCACCTTTACGCTGCAACATTCCATGCAACATTGTTGCAACTTGTTCTGCAAACATGCACCTGAGTCAACTACAGGCCAAAGCTATCAGCAGAGCTACAAACAAAGGCGTGAATATTTCCCCTTTCAAGATGCAGGTGATGCAAATATCAATGCTGAAAGAATAGAACAAAGTCCCACAAACACAAACATCACCAGTCTCAAGTGTGTAATGTTGACAGAGAAAACTGAGCTCTTCATGGACACTGATTTGTCATGTGATCTAGAGTACAGCTGCTGCATGCTCAATGGTAAATATTAACACAAAGTACCCACTGGACATCATAATGTTGGGGGGCATTCCACATTATACATAGCATATATCAGTTTATATATTTGACTGGACGGAGTGAAAATTTGTCTCTCTTGAGCTCATACAGTAAACGTATAAAATATTAAGCCTGTTTAATTATAATGATATAATATAATTTCAGCTGTGACACCCTATTATCCAGGGGACACAAGCTTAAGCATTTTTCTACTATTCTGGTGTTTCAGTGTGAATGTGATTCATTTCAAAATGACCCGAAAATGCCTGTGTGGACAGAAAACCTTTGATACATAAACATCCTTTTCAAATGTATCCACATTAATATGGATGTGGTCAAAACACCTCTGTGAATTGTGTTGTAAACTACACCACTGCCCCAACAATACCTCTCCTCCCCCCACTTTCCCTGCACCTGAGCCACAGGCCACAGCTGGGTCTGACCAACACGGTTTTTGAGAGGGATTATCTGCATGGAGCCTGGCAGGGGGGCCTGGCCTGCTCCGCCCCCACTGACTATGACACTTATTTAATGCAGGCCCCAGTGTGTTTACCCTTCCTGATAAGAGCCCAATGTGCAGGCCTGGGCCGCGGCGACCCCTCGCCTGCACTGATAGCGCAGCCACACATTCCTTGACAGGATTAGCCCTATGAGTAATGGCTGTCAGAAAATGCTAATTTTCCAGGCTCTGTTTTCTTCTGCAAGGGGAGAGCGTTCATCCTCGGGTATTACCCTGTGATTGCATAGAACAAGCTCAGAGATAAAAGATTGTTGATCATTGCTTATTACAGGGAGGGAGGGAAAAAATACAAGATTAGACCTGAAAAAAGTTGTTTTCCCACAGCCTCTTACATTTATTTTTTAACAAAACAAAAAAATCACTTTGTCATGCTTAAAAAGAACTGAGTATATCCAGGCATATAAGACACAATAAAATTGGTACTTTGTAGTTCCAAATGAGCAGAGAGAAAGGAAATAGGGGTTTTTATGTGCAAGCAGTTGGGGAATTGGGTGCAAATCAAGGGAGAAATGAGCACAGGTTTAGTGTTAGGTAGTGTCCAGTCTGTAATGATGGCTTTGTTGTGACAGTAGAAGATGTGAGAGGTTCAGCCCATGCAAACACACCAGTCCAGGTGGCTGTTCTCGTTCTCTCGCTAAGAGCCACACTTTTGAGAACATGGAAAAGTACTCTGGCGCAGAGCAATGCCAGAGAGAATGAGATTGTGTCTCGATCTCCTAAATCGCCACTGAGAGGCGAGTCCCGCTTGTGTGGCTTGGACTTGCAAACTTGGTCCAAGCAAACTGACGGAGGGGCCTGATTAAAGGACCAATCAGACATGGAGGCCTCACAGAAATAGATGCTTATGTAACTGCAAATAATAGAGGGACACCACGAGCGGTAAACATAGCATCCTTGATTTGGAGCAAAGCTCGAACTGAGAGCTCCAGTGGAGAGGTGGGGGGAGGGAGAAGAGGGGAGAGAGGGAAGAAGGATTTTAGGAGGAAATTCAAAGAGTTTTATGAGCAAAGGCGGAGAGGAGATTGCTGGCTGGACCTTGAGGGTGTCAAGCTATTTTTACTGCCCTCACTCTCCTCCTTTCTTCAGCCCAATCAGGGGTGTTAGGAAGCAGTAAAGAGCGCTCCCCTTGCCAATCCTCCCCCAAGGAGATGAGCCGACAGGTTAGAACAAACAATAGATCGTTATGTCATTTGGATTATTGTGTGTGGTAAAAAGAGGAGGAAGAGCACCTTCTCTGCAAACGCACAAACCCCGAGCTGACAGTGTCTGAGCTGATCTTTGTTGAGCTAATGAGCCAGAGTGTGTGTTAAATGTTCAGCAGAATCTGGAGATGATCCATCAACATCTGCAATCAACTGTCCCTTGACTCTTGTGTTCGTGCACACTTTTTTTTTAATCTCCTCTGTGGATATGAACACTTCCTGCACAGTGTGTACTTTATTGGAGTGGACAAATCTAAACATAACGAAATCAAATTGTCTAAAAACTCGTGAAAAAGTAGACTGAGCTCTGGTTGGCCTAGAGACAATAAACAGCATAAAAGGCTTAGGAAAAAACAGATCAGACCTGCCGTATCACTCAGGCAACACTTTGGCTTGGTTAAAAGCCATCTCCTGACAAGATAAGGCCAAACATGTTTGAGTTAGAATGGCCCGGGACTAATTTTAGAGTTCCTGTCTGCCTTAGCGGCTACTACACAAACACAGGCACTCGAGCTACACCTCCCCCCCGAGCTCTGCTGCACATGTGCCAGCAGATGGCTAATGCCCAGACGATAAAGAAGTTGGGACAAGCCTCGGCAAAGCTTTCTATCTTTCTTAAATCTTACCAGCAACCTAATAAAGCAGCGCGGCGGGGAGGGATGATGAGAGACACGCAGAGGGGACGCACTTTAAGGAGTTGAAATGTGTCCTTATTTGGGAGGAAGCAAGACACAGTACGATAGTGATTGTGTCCGTCCAGGTCTCTGTCCCGCTGTGGGGGCGAAACATGCTGCCTGCTGGTCAGCAGCATTATCCCACGGCCGATGATCAGCACCATAATCCACCTCCACCCCCATTCCCACCATAGGCACGGCTCCAGAAGCCAACTTCCTCATGCCGCCCGCTTACCAGGATCACGTCTCCCATTCGCACGTTTGATTGTCTATGTGTGTGTGTGTGTGTGCCTAGGTGCACGTTTAAGTCTACCTGAAACTCCACAAACCTGTATGTTACCACTCCGCTCCCTTTACTGCTATTACGGTTTCTGTGTGTATATATGTGTGTGCGTGTGTGTATTTGTTTGCACAGCTGGTTTTGCGCAGCCCTTACAGGCAGCACCAGCCAAACCCAACAGCTGTGCTCCCCGACAGCGAGCCAATGTATAATGAGGGCCCGACCCTTCGATGTGAGAACAAGCTGCAGTTATCGATGAACACTGCACTGCTTCCACCTCTTTCTGTCAATCTACTGGATACACACACACACACACACACGCACAAACACACTAAAAGCCTGACCCAAAGTTAAACTGTTCTATAGATCTTTTAGATATCCTCTGTGCGTGCCTGTGTGCCTGTGTGTGTGTGTGTGTGTGTGTGTGTGTGTCTTTTCTAAAAAAGACTCTTAGAGGCTGCAGGGATCTTTGTGAAAGATACACCACCCCCTCCGTCATTATCCCTTTAATGTCCCTCCGACAGCAGATTCCAGCATTTATGGTACAGGCCTATATTTCTGCCCATAAAGCCTTTTATTGTTTAGCCCCGCTCTATGGTGGCCGTAACCTGGTTTTCCCATTTTTTATGGGGACCTTCACTATATCACGGGGGGAGGACAAAGCTGCCCACCATCAGTGTTTACCAAAGTATGGCCCACTCATAAATCCATCATGGCCGGCGGCATTCTGGAAATACCTCAGCAGAGGAAGAGAGAGAGAGAGAGAGAGAAGGAGAGAGAGAGAGAGAGAGAGAGAGAGAGAGAGAGAGAGAGAGAGAGAGAGAGAGAGAGAGAGGTAGAGAGGAGGGGGGGGGCATAGCTTATTGTATAGCTTGTAATCGTCCACACTCTATGGCCTTGAGTTAGAGAGCCCATCTCCGCAATGATCATTAGGTCTATGTTCCTTTGCACCGAGTCCATCACTCAGCAAATCAAGAGAAAATTGCTATGGATGTTACCCTGGAGGGAGGATATCTCAGTATCAGTCATCCAGGACTTGGAATGGCCCCCATTAGCTGTCAGGAACAGGGAGATGTTTAGTACATACGAATGGACACACCGCTAATTCTATTAAGAAAGACAAGAGGGACAGAGGATGAAACACAGAGCAAAACAGCAACCGAGAGAGCAGCCAGAGGAGACAAAGACTGACAGAGATGTTTATGAAGTCAAAAGGAGTAAAAGATGATATTCAGCTGGGATAAACAAATCAATGGGACATAGCCAGAAGGACAAGATGTCAGTTTGGAAGAAGAAATAAGGATTTCTTCCATCTGCCGTCGCAATGATATACTAGACAATGAGTCCAATTTTGACTTGTATTGTATTATTTTACAAAGAATTGCAGCAATACTTGGTTTCGTAAATTAAAAACAGAAACAGATTATGCATGGACAATGCACAAAGACTGTGTTGGCTATTCACATAGAAAAGATTTAAAGGGGTGCTCCAGATGTTTTCCAATGCACTGTCATAAAGTTTGAAGGACTTGCAAGAGACACACTGGTGCAGTAGACGTTGAGATAGCATTATTTTTTAGTCCCTAGTTATGGGTCAAACACCAAACTGGATGAACACTGCAATTCAAAAACATCTTTCATTAAACTTTCCCTCACTTGTAAACACCCATGTTTTTCAAACTTGATGTCCACAGTTTGCAGTAGTCTTTTGTAGTCTCTAGTTTTTTGGACTTTAAAGTAAGCCAGTTAGTTCTTTATTCTGCTGTAATTCTGTTCACATTTTATTTAAAATCTTGTATATAAAAATGTTTTACCTGAAATTATGTAGAAATATGGCAGATGTAACCTTTTGGCTTTGATAGTAGAAGTGTGTTACTGTCTTTTTTATATTTGACATAAATCGGCTGTCAAATGTTTGGTATGATAATGAGATAAAAAGAAAAGAGCTAACTATGTAACTACCTTGAGTAAGAAGTTTAAAGTACAGTCTGAGGAAAAAGATGACCTGCTGCTAGAAAGCACACAGGGAGAGAAAAGGAGGGAGTGGAGTTGAATGGGCTGGCGGAAGTAGGAGCTCAGTCCACAGCTCCGCTCTGCCTGATCTAACTCAGAAATTAGCATCACTGATGTAATTATAGCTCAACCTACATTCTGTTTTATTTATGTATGATACCATTCATTTCTCTGTTTCCTGTGATCCAGGTTCCTGACCGCAGGCTTGCTCTATTGGCCTTAATTCAGAGTTCACGAAGGAGACAGACAGAGTGAAAAAAAAACAGGGTAGCAAGGAAAATCATAAAAAGCCGTCTTCTCATCAAAACAGTCTTTCAGGCTTTGATTTTGCCTATGTTGCATGATTCGAGCCGTTTCATCTCCATCTAAAAGAGATCTTAGGCACTGCTGTCGGGGTGTCGAGGCACCGTGTTTTAAGCACCCCCCCATTCCTCCTCCTCCACAGTACTTTCCTCTCTCCCACTCTCCCTCTCGCTGCTTACACTCTCTTCAGTTTTTGAAGTGCTGCAGAGGGCCGATTTCCCGTTTTCCATTCAGAAGTGTGATGCTCGGGGTGGCCTGGAGGGGATATGAGAGGAGGTGGAGGAGGAGGGGAGGGTGGGTGGGTTTAGTGGTTCGCTTTAAGTGGATTGCCCTCAGCCTTGTTGTGCCCAGCCCAAAGCATTATAACGCCTCGCCGAGTGACCTCCACT
The DNA here is from genome assembly GCF_963691925.1 of Scomber scombrus. Classification (NCBI taxonomy): domain Eukaryota; kingdom Metazoa; phylum Chordata; class Actinopteri; order Scombriformes; family Scombridae; genus Scomber; species Scomber scombrus. The sequence goes on from NC_084990.1 coordinate 10,249,049, forward strand.
TGAGTGGTGCCCCTAACACCGGCGGCCGGGCAGGGCACGCTGATTGTTGTGCTCAGTACAAAGACCGAATGTGTGCCACGAACCACACAGAGGTTGGATAACTGCAGGCTGAATGTGCAGTCAACACTCATTGAAAACGGTGGCGTGTTTGTGTGTCTGCACGTGTGTGTATATGTGTGTGTATCTGTGATACAGCTCTAATCCTGCTCTTGCTCTTTCATAATACTGACTGCTCACTCCTGGATGCACGCATGGGCTTCTGGCATCCTGCTTTTTATGTTTTCCAGTGCGGGCGTGCGTGTGTCTGTGTCCGTGCACGTTCCCGCCAAGCTGTGTGAAATGTGCAAAAGTGCCGAGCTGGTTCAGATGTTAATGAAACATGTGAAATCCTCTGCTTAGCCAGCAAGTTGGGATCTGGGGACAACAAAGGCCCTCGGGAGAGCAACAGACTGCCGCGGCTCAGAGCATGACAAATGCCCCTGCCATCGTCACCGCTGTGGCCCCTGTTGCCCTGCCTTTTATAGGGAGGTGGGGGGAGGCTGGCGATGGGGAATCTGCCTCATTCTAACCTGGGGAGGGGAGCAGGAGGAGGGTTAATGGAATGGATGACTCCGCCACATTAAAAGAGAAGAGAGCAGAGCGATGACAGTGAGGGAGGAGGAGTCATCAGCATTTCAAAAGAATGGGGCGCAGGGAATGTAGATGGAGCAGGCAACTCCCCTCTCTCTGCCATCTCTCACCCCCCCACCCCCTCTGTTACTGTCCGACACATATCCCACCCCAGCCCTAGTGTGTGTGTGTGTGTATATATATATATATATATATATATATATATATATATATATATATATGTGTGTGTGTGTGTCTGTATGTGCGTGTATGAAAGAGAGGAGCTAATTGGATGAGAGGCAGCCCTTCTTACCAACAAGTCCCAAAGGTGCATGTGGGTCAACTTCATCTGGGGGCTGAAGACAATGAAATGTGCCCTATCAGAGTACACAATTTCATTGCACAGTGCCTGTTTCTGCATTCAAAAGGTTTGCTCAGCGTCGCTACAGGCAGCAGGAAAGAGCTTCATCCTTTGTCAGGCTAGGTAACAAAACCCAGAGAACTGCTGTGAAAACTGACATTAATGTCAAACTTTTACCCTCAGGGCATGGCTTGCCCCACACTTGATATACAGGCAGCATTGCAAAAAATAAACACAGGGGAAAATGTGGAACTACTAGAAAACACGACCAACATCACATGGCTTATCATATGCCAAAATATGCATCTGCATCTCTCACCACAGAACGACAGCTGCGCTGTTGCTCAACAACGTTCCACATATCTGCAAAGACATCTAAATGACTTCAAATAAACTCCTATATCTGTAAGTATAGCTGGAACAAGAGGTGCATGACTATGAGCCACAGATGGAGAAAGTTTTAACAGAGATATCCTGTCATCGTTTCATTTTTTATAGAGAATAAGTTAAAGAAAATACTTTTTTTCACCCTTGTAGCTGGGCCTATCACTTCAGCACTCCATCTGTGACAAAACTTCTAAGAGCTACAAAAAAAAGACATACAGAAAGGCTTTGGGCTGATATAAATAAAGCTCGGCAGTCACTATGGCTACCCAAACCATCTGTGTTGTGAACCCATGGAGAGGGGAGTGTCTCAATAGTAAGTAAATAGGGTAATACAAAAAGTGAATGGCTCAGAAGGGCAGATCATTAGCTGGCCACATCTTACTATTCTCTGTGTGATACCGGGACAGGAGGGGGGTTGATACATGAAAAAAGAAGCCTGATAATATTTAACCAGTGGAGATCTATCATCAATCTGGACTCGCTCCCCCCACACACCATCAGTCCTCACCCCCAGCTCTAGCCTATTGTCATTCAGACCCTGGCTCCCTTTCACTCCTTATTCAATATTTTTGAGCCATTGTTCCATCTTACATGCCCCCTCTGAACTACATTACTTTTCCCACTCAGTGGTGAAAGGAGAGGGGCAACAGCCAGAAAAAACACAATATGTTATAGTGTCAGGAGTAACAAAAACGTCAGCCGGCCATGGCTTTTGCATGCATTCTCTAGTACAGACTCCAGGCTGAAGCATGCACGTCGTCACACTTTCTATCCTCATACTTGCTCGCATATACGCTCTCTCTCCCTCCATATTTCTGCGCACACACACACACACACACACACACACACACACACACACACACACACACACACACACACACACACACACACACACACACACACACACACACACACACACACACACACACACAGTGACCCTGTGGGCTTTACTGGGCTCTTTGAAGGAAAAAGAGAGTTAATTTATCCGACTCATCTTCGCTGCACCTCACAGCACCTTTTAAAAACACTCTTTATGCCTTGCTAACGCTAAAGCTGCACCTTATTGACAGCATGATGGAGAGCCCCATTCACTCTCCCTTTCTACCCTCCCTTTATTATTCTTTCTTTCTCCGCCTTCTCTCTCTGTCTTTCCGTCCTTGCTGCCAACGGTCCTTGAAGAAAAGTGAAGGCTAAGCTTCAGTGACGATGTAAGAAACTGTAAGTCTGCGTGCATCTGTCTGCGTGTGTGTGTGTGTCCGTGTGTCTTGGGGTGTTTTGGCATGGATCCCTGCGTATCAGTGTTTGCATGTTTAATCAGAAGAAAAAGAAAAAAAAGGTGCCACAGTAAAACGTGTAAAAAGGTGCAGGGGGAGTTCACAGAGGAGCTTGCTCATGTGTGGAGGTGAGAACAGGAGTGCCAGGGGCTGCTGGGAGGCCTGGCATGTCAGAGCTCATCAGGAGTTAACAAAATCATCCTTCAGAAACCATCAATATTCAGTTCACTATTCTCTCACGTCTTTCACTCTTCCCTTGTACACAACTATTTCCACTTTTCCTTCTCTGTTCTGTGGCTCTGATCATGTGAACCACAAATATTGCACGTTTCCTCAACTGGCAGAGATGCTACAGAGTAAATGTGTTGTGTTGTCTTTACACATAACATATACACCTGTCAAAACGCATTGCTGTTCTGACTTTATATCCTTTTCTTTGCTCTTGATATCGAAAATATACACAGTTGTGTTTGCATTGAGTAAACGAACGATGAAGCATAGCTCAGTTAGCACATGGCTAAGTGTCAGGCTGACTAAATTTGACCAGAGGTGTGCATGCTCTTAGGTCTCTGTGTTTATCTGCTGTAGTTTCTATGCAACCAAGCAGACATCAACAGCACAGCCTCTAACCTAGTTGGCCAGCAGCCCAATTCTTTCTCTCTATTTCTGGATGGATCATTCATCACTCTTTCCCTCCCTCTTTCCTTTAATGCAGCATCCTGGTGGACAATATTAGCCTCAACAATGCAGCTGTTTCTCCTGATAAGGGTCACACTCCTGACAAATTTGATTCAAAACTCAGGAGAGAAATAATTAAACAATGATTGTAAAATTAAAAAAATATAGGGATAGGTTTTGCTGCAGCAAGCTGTTTCAAAGTCACACAGAAAGAGGAAATAGTTGCCCTTGTAACAGTTTCCCTGCTGTCACCATTTATTGATATCTCTTCAGAAGGTTTATATTTATTCTGAGACGGAGTGTAATGGATAGGATGAACCCAAAACCAGACATGGATGCAGCAGCCATCTGATTTCCTGAGGAGCAGATCTACAGTGGGATTAATAATAAATTAATATTTGGTTGATTAGATTAAAGGGTTTAATCGTTCTGAGATGAAATAATCTATTGCTAAACCTTCTCGAAGGTGCATGTTGTGGATAGAGTTCAACCCAACATCGGTGACGGGAGGTGCTGCCCCCTCACTCCTCTCACTTAAACGATGAAACCAGATTCTTGTGTTGTTGCTCGATTTATCAGCCCGCATTGGCAATTAAAGGTCTTTTGAAATTGATTTTGCAATAAGTTCTGATAACTGTAACAACTTTGACAAAACAGTGATGACTGTTCAGGGGCCATATACAGTAAGTGATGTTAAAACACACACCCTCATCAACAGTAATGACGGTTTCCACACTTCCCTCCTTTAACTGTAACTTCCCTATATTGCACAATGGCTTATATCCATATGTCGTATATTGGCACGCAACTTTGTATGTGTGTGCAAATGTGCTTGTGTGGTAAGACTAGACAGTGTCAGTCATGTGTCATCTTTGTCTACTTTTTTTTTTTTAACTTATGTTCTTTTGGTCAGGAACTATCTTATCTGTCCTTTTACAGAGCTGCAAGCTGCGTAATGTGTAATCTTTACACTCTCAATTCAGGCCACACTCACAGTACACACATCTCACATATATAACAGGGCCAGAGACAATTGAATCCCCTATGACCCTATTAGAATGTGATTTCACACTGTACTGTTTTAATGGGGTTATGAATCACGGGAAAACTCACTATATGATATTGTGATGCGTCAGCTTTAACAACAATATTATCACGATACAGGCAATTCTGTAAAATGTAAAGAGATATCACATTATGTGTAACTGAAAATAAATAAAATAGTCATAATCATTCTTCAATGCATTTTCAAGAGATTTCAGATTAGTAAAGACGCCTAGTAAAGGATGGAAGCACTTTGCCAGAGGTGTTGTGGTGTTTGTTATCATTTTTAATTAGCCTTAATAATAAAGCATATACACAAAGGTCACTTTTCTGTATGTTTATATTTGCATTTAACTTTTTAACTTTAGTTGTTGGAGATTTTTATAAATGCAGTTGCAAGAACTTTCCACTCTGAAATAGAATGAAAAACGATTCTAATTTTATGTTAACCCTCCTCCGGTCTTTTATCTGATTCTATGTGTAGATATCTGTTGTTTTCCTGAGACTCTGTATTGAGTATCAGACTGATTGTTATTTGGGATGCTTTAACTACGTTCCCTTATGCCTCAAGGCACATGAAGAGATGTTTCCTTTCCTACTCTGCTCTAAGCTAGACCGTTATAGTGTGTAACCAGATGTTTGATTTGTTTGAGCTCATTTATTATTTAGTATGGTCAAGTCAATTTTATTTGTATAGTGCCAAATGACAATAGAAGCTATCTCCAGACTACTTACTGACGGTCATAAAACTGTGTAATAAAGACCTGAGATGAGTGCATACCTTTTTGTCTATTACAGTATCCCTCTGATTCATTTTGAAAGAGCAGCGGCCAATGGGGAAACTCCAACAAATGTCGACCAACCAATGGTGTAACATCATCATTCAGTCAGTCGGTCATGGAATGAGCATACTCCAGTCAAAAATTGATTTTAAAAAAGAAATAGCGGTGTAAGGTGTGTATAAGAAAGTGTGTTTTCAATTGAAGGAGATGAAAGGATGAAACAAGTGTGAATAATTCATAAAGGACAGAAAGTGGCTGTTAACAGGAGTGTGTTATAAGACACTGACGTTCATCTGTCCGTCCATCCATCTACTGAACTACCGTCATCCACTCTATCTCTCTCTCTCTCTGCACTGGGGAGCTCAGATAAAGGATAATGGATCTGCTGACATTCAGCCGTCCCAAAAAAAGAAAAAAGAAAAGAGAAATCCCATTTAATAACCCTGTTAGTATGAAGCTACACGCCAATATGAACACACAGCAGCCAAACAGGGACACACACAAGTATTTGCACACAAACAGGTGCGACACTGACACACACAAGCTCACATGGGAGGACGTGTGCATCACCGCATCTAAACACACACACACACATAAATACACAAACCTGTGTAGTATGTACAATATACATACATGCTTATGTAAATACTATGAACCCATTCCTTGTGATCAGCTTGTACACGGAAACACTCCCTTCCTGTCTCTCTCTCTAGCCCCTTTTACACATGCACTACCAACCTGAAATTTTCCAGACGTTACCCAAAGGAGCTGTATGTGTGAATGCAAACGTCCAAATCAGTCGGACCAGACTGTAAATGGACTCCCTAGCATAAACAGTGTAATGTCTGATTGAGCCTATGTGTGAATACAGCAGTGAATTCTTCAGAGAATTCACAGCGAACGAGTGAGCAGTACAAGAGCAATGTATCGAACATCTTTGACTTCCAGCAGTCACCCTCCTGCTCATCCATAGCCGCTGTGTCAAACATGTGGCTGGCGCTGGATGAATGCAACAGGTTCGATACGCTGCTATTTTGACTGGGCCCGAATGCTCCACTATGAAGTTAGTGCTAATAGGAGAAAAGAATTCCTGTGATAAAAGTTTTTATGTTTCTGATGAAAATCTTAAAAACACCAAATTATAGCTGCAGCATGCTTTGTCATGTCGTGTCTCCTGCAGCCCTCGCCTCAACCAAACAGAGTATTTCCAGCAGGTGAAAACATGTCTGATATGGACAATCTCCTACTGTGTGCTGCATGTGTGAAAGGCAACTCCAGTAGATGTCCAGACCTGATTCTCCACACATTGTCCGAAGTTAATATGTGTAAACAGCTTCTGTTCACCTGTCATGTGTGCACACACACACACGTCCACACACACACACACACACACACACACACACATGCGCTGAGGGAGTGTCTAGACTACACCTCAGGGTTAAACAGTCAAAGTTAGCCTGAGTGCTCTGGGCTGAACTGGGAGTGATAATCATAATTTGTGTCAGGGAGGCTTCTTCTGAATACAAAGGCCAGTAACACAATGATGCCAACAATGTCCACGTGCATGACACACCCACAGTTTAGATCATGTAGATGACGCCTAAAATCAATTGAAAGAGCTGGGTCTATCTACTGTTTGGACTGAAACACACTGACAAAGTCAGACACACACACACACACACACACTCACACACACACACACGCATAGTAAATCCCATCATCAGCAACATGCAGGTGCACGATCATTCCAGCAAGGAGACAACAATGGACACCATCCTCTCTCTCTCTGTATCTCTCTCTGTGCCAAAAACCCAGTCGTCTGGCAAAACAGCTGAGTGAGACACATCATCCAGGGTATTTCTGTTGTTCTAACGCACAGCCACACAATATGGCTGACACACATACACATACACGCACACACACACACACACACACACACACACACACACACACACGTACACACCCACATCAATAATGGAATGAGGGCTCAGACTCGGTTTCTCTCAGTGACAACTGTTTCTTTTTCATAAGATTGTGGTACTGTGGCTTAGTTTTCTTCTTGTTTTTCTGTATTCTTGCTTTTGAAGCCTTTTGCAGAACCCTTTGTATTCTCTAAAAACATTCTGTTAAATATGCTTAAACTGCAATACACGTCAAATCAGCTTTAGTGGACTCTGCTAACTTGTTAAATGTCCAAAATCCCTATTTGGTTATAGCGCTTTAAAATAAATTTTAAAAATCCTGCAAACAAGCAAGCAAATCACTGAAATATAGATGTGTTTTTTAATGTCCTTCTGATTGGTTTATATCGTAGCACAGAATATGCAATTCTGTTTTGTTATAACTGTGCTTTTCACAGAGATTACTAGATGCTTATTTATCTCCACAAGGTCTATCCACACCATCTAATGTCGTAATATCAGCCTGAATAAAATGTTTGGCAACATATTTAGATTTTGGAGAAAAACACTCAACTGGAGACAATAGAAATGTTCCCTTTCTTGTAAAAGACTGTTGTCGGTATGGTAACAGATGCAATTAGAGTACTCTTTACTAAAATATATTGACAAAAACATCAATTTTCAATGGAGTAAGCACTTCTTTCCAAGAGCTGGGTATAATGGGGCATAATAACAGACCATTATTTGATGGATCAATGGGCCAAAAATATTCATCTTAATGTGAATTAAAAATAATGGAGAACAGAATATCTTCATAAGAGAGTGCTGTTTGTCCAAACATCAGTTGGTCCACTTTATCAAAAGCTTTAAGTACAACCCTGTGCTCCAGGTCTCATCCCCCCCACATCATGTCTGTTGAGGAGCTGCTTTGAGCACACATTTGACTGATGTGTGGAGAATCTATCATCCTACATCTATAGTTCACTTTGCACCACTGTACTGAGATCTTTGATCTTTTTCTACTACTCTACTTCTTGCTATCTCACCTCCTCTCATCCTTTCTCTGTAGCTGTCTTGGGACAATTCTGTCCATCTACTACAAACAACTTCCTCCTCCCTCCCTCTCTTTCTTTCACACGTTCTGCATATCTTATACTCGATCGATTCCCCCCCCCCCCCCCCCTCCAATTGATCTCTTCCTCTCTAATGTCGTTGTCCCTTAGTTCCTTCCTTAGCTGCCTGAGGAAATGTAAGACTCTATATAATCAACTTAACCGCTTTGCCTTCTGCCACCATACCGAGCTGCCATGAGGTTTACTGGTCACACGGCCGCACTCCCTCAGCTTATCGTGCACAGCGCAGCAGGCAGAGGCAGCGAGAGGGAAGCCAGCTGCCCCTCATATGCCCCTCTCGGTGGTTACACTGACTGAGTCGCTAACAAAAGAAGTGGTAAGACAGTATGAGTGTCTCTGTGCATATCAACCAAACAGTGCCTTACAATTTAAAGACGTAAAACTGGCTTAGCTTAAAGTAACAGCAGCAGAAAAGTCTTTTTTCCCCCCACACTTATTGTGTGAGTCAAATTATGTTATTACTTTGAAGCTCAGTTACACTAGATTTCTAAGAGATTCATTACTTTTCATGCACGTGAAAAGACTTTTGGGGAAATACTTGCAAATGACATTTGTAGGAAAATATATTTGCATGATACAATTATCACATAAACAAGCTGCTAATATCACAAGCGGTCCTACTGTTAACTGAAGTCCATGTTCTGCAAAACGAGAACACGTCTATTGTATGAATGTGTGTATGTGTGAGAGAGAATGTGTGTGAAAGGGCAAAACAAATACAGCAACATGCATTCTCTGGTCTCCTATTTAAGAGAGAGGAAACCCTGGTTATAGTCGAGTTTCCTCTCACTGTTAATGTTGCCAAGCTACCAAATAATGCCTGCATTACAAAGCACACCCAGTTTCCTACTTAACGTCACATCCCCGCAACTGCTGCGGCAGTCGAGCGGAGCAGATCTGCTGGGCGGAGGTATGAATGTGGCGCATTGAGTTTAAGTATGTTTCTATCAACAACTGCCAACATTCGTCTGAAAAGGCCTTCTGAGTGATGTAAAGGTGCGGTGACGGGCAGATGAGGAAAAACCTTTAAGAAGGAAGGAAGGGATGCTGAGGGAAGGATGGGAGGAGGGGATGCAGAGTGAAAGAGGAAGACGAGTGCCACAGATATGGAGGATTGTGTCAGGGAGGCACATGCACATATGCACATTTGTTTTCAAGTGCTGAATGACGGTTCCCATAAAACTTTTCCGCTGCTTTTCCTCTACCACCTCTTATATTCACACAGACTGAATCTTTGTCTGGTATCAGTTTTGTTTTTTTCTGTCTCCTCTTCTCTTCATACCTTCTGGTCTTTTTTCCCCCCATTCCCTTCTGTCTATCCCATTCCCTTCCTCTCTGAAGTTAGAGTAAAATATCTCTCCTTCTCCCACCCACTCTGTCTCTCTCTCTTGGGGGAAGCTC